>NC_046159.1:31004599-31264599 GCF_011064425.1 Rattus rattus | reverse complement strand
AAATCTTCCCAAATGATTTGCTTTGGGTATATATCATAGGAATTAAGCTGATCTTTTATTATTATGGCAATCAAAATTTCTCACGAATGGAGTTGGCTTTGCACATTAACTTACTGCTAATCATCAGCGTTGGCACAGCCAACCTTTTGAGAGGTAAGGGGTTGTAATTACATCAGGTTTTACATGAACCTTTTCTGTGGGATACTGCTGATCTCACAAGGAGGAACAGAATTTCCAAAACAACATCAAAGAGAAAAAAAGAGTCCCTGGTAGGACTTCCCTGGGGAGAACCCACAGACCCGAGAAGGTGCTGTGCTGCCATGCTTGGAGCTGTCAGAGGAAGAGCAGCTGAGTTGGGCTTTCAGATGGAGCCAGGATTCTCAAAGGTATTAGGAATGTCGTAGTCAGCCATGTCTGGACTTCCAGAGCAAGCATCTTCAATTTCTCTTTTAAGGAAAGAATCCCCTACTTAGACTTTGTAGGTTCCACAGTTTATGGTCAAAAGATAACTTTAAAATAAAACATCAGAAGCCACATGATAAAGCAATAATTCTGAATAACATCTATCAAAAAAAGCTGGTATTGATATCCTCGAGAAGCAGGTATAGGGATGGCCTGCTACAGGGTACAGAGCAGATCTGTAAAACTTGTTTTAAACGGAGGGATGGGAGCAAAGCAAGGAACTGGCCACACAGACCCTCAGGAATACACAGGCTGAAAAACCAAGTCAAGTGAAACTTCTAAAAGTTAAATGTATAATCACCATAATGAAAAAGCCAATGGAAAGCTCAAATATTATACTGGACACAGTAGGGAAAGATAACATCTGATCACCAAGAATAATAGCAGTTCATGCTGGGCTGGCTCGATTTTGAAGGCTCATTAAATTCTCAGAGCGGGTAGTATTGTTGAGAGTTTTTAAAGGGTATGCTTGCACTAATCAATATCAGAGTGAATCCAGAGAAATCCTCACTGGTCTCACTACGTTAGTGAGAAATGTTTGCTTTTACTTTCATCAGTATAATTTGGTTATTATGTGGTCTTGTTTAATTTGTGTTCTGGTTTTTACATATGCAATCAATATTAGTAAACAAGTAAGAACAAGAACATGGACAGCACAAAAGAAAAGTCCAGAAACAAAAGCTAAACCAAGAAATAACATAACATTTGTCAAATTGGAATCCCAAAACTGATAAACAAAAGAAACTCAGATTTAGAAAACACAAACAAGAAATAAGTAAAAGAAAATCTATACTACCCACACTATAGGAATACGACAGAGTGCTAGGGAGACAGAATGTATACAAGCACCCAGTGAGACAGAAAGATCACCACCAAAACCAGTTGACAAGAGACTTATTGCAGAGAGAATGGATGAACGCGTGTGTGCACACGCGTGCGCGCGCGCGCGCACACACACACACACACACACACACACACACACAGGATTCAAAGTGCTAGAGAGTATGCCTGACACTGCTCAAGAACAGAAACTGAATGAAATGTTTACAGGTTTTTAAAAATCACTGAAAATGCATTTCAACATAAAGCCTGAGCATTCAGACACTTAGATAATTTCTGTGATCTCTTAGAACGTCACAAGCGCTACTAGAAACAAGATAAGGAGTAAGGACCCGAGGAGTTCCAGAAGTGGGGCACATGCAGAGACAGGAAGACAACATCAGATGAAGGATAAGGCTGACTAAGAAGGGAAGAAGTTACCAAAATGTGTAATAAAGGGTGTAGATATATGAATACAGAATGAGCATTCCTAATTCTAGAATCCAAAATCCACAAGACCCTGAAATTTTTTAGTGCCAACATATGTGGAAAATTCCATGGATGAACTCATTGAACAGATTGCAGTCAAAAAGATGGGTTCAATAAAAATACTGTGTAAAGGTATTTTTCAGCTACTCATGGTGGCACACATCTGAAATCCCAGCACTCAGAAGGCCAAAGCTGGAGAAACCCAAGTTCAAGGTCAGCCTGGGCTACATAATGAGACCCTTGTCTTTAAAAATCCAAAGTCTCAGTAGCTTAGCAATAGCTTGTGTAGCTTGTACAAAGCCTCAGTTTAGTCCCTGTTACCACTTTCAGGTTATGTATATAAGCTATCACAGTGGACCCTGTCTTGCTATCACAGCACTTGGGAGACTAAAGAAAGAATATAAGTTTGGAGCCAGCCAGGCTATACAGAGAGACCCTTTCTCAAGAAAGTGGCAGGGCAAGGATTGCAGATCAGTGATAGAATTTCCTAGCATGAATGGGCTTGGAGTCCCAGTATTGGAGAAAGAGATGAAGAGGTATATAGATTTCATGTTTATAGACTGGAATCTGTATGTTTCCACCAGACCAAGATACCTTACTTTGTATTTGCAACTATTTTAGAGAATTATTTTTAATCTGAAATCCAAAGTATTTATGTTTACAAGTGTTTCAGATAATGGGATACTAAGCCTGTATTTAGAGAAAGGGCTAGCCACTTGAGGGAAAGAAAGAGATCAAGTAACTTCAAGATGACTTCATGAATTCTGGCATGAGATACAGAGCATGGAGCTGCCTCAGCTCAACTGGACAAAGCCACAAGAAAAGGAGCTTACAGGGAGGGCCAGGACATGGGGTTGAAGGACTATTGAACTTCCATTGAGGATATCAAGCAAGCAGTAGAACATGCCTGTTTGTTTAGTATTCAAGACATCAGTCTAAAGTCAGGGAGGTAGCTCCCCTCTGAGGAGGAAGATTCTAAAGAACGGTAAGATGCATGCCAAAGCAAAGGCAGTGTTAATTCACGGGGGCTTACTTTGATTTTTAAGTAAACTTTATTTTTACTTATTTATGTGATTTTCTGTGAGTGATATTTGAGTACGAGCATGCACATGTGCCACAGCGCTCCTGTAACGGTCAGAGGACAGCCTAGAAGAGTCCACTTGCTTCTTCCAACATGGGCTCTAGGGATCAAACTTGAGTTGTTAGGTTTACATGGGCTTTTTACCTATGAAGACATCGTGCTGACCCAATTCCAAGTGTTTTATACCTAACAGGACCAGACGAATTTAAGAGAAGTGTTTCATGAAAATGAACATAATAAGAAATAAAAGTGAACTGTGGACATACACAAATACACACACACACACACACACACACACACACACACACACACACACACACACGATGGAGCTAGGAGATACTTCCAATTAAATTTCCTGCAGTTCTATCCAACATGTGTAGTAAATTTAGATGAGCACTCTGTTAGTCCCAGAAGGACGTATTTGCATTTTGAGGTAGCAGATTTTCTGAGGATTTCCCAATTGCTTCTCGAATTATTTCCTGCTATCTCTTTCTGCTTGCAAGCTACAATGGTAGGATATTCTTTCAACTACACAAATAAATAAAACAAATCCTGCAGGAAATTGCAACATGGAGAATTCCAAACAGTTATTCACATGTGGATTTTTATTGGCCCTGATCACGCTTTAGAAGGAAATGACTATAACTTTGCCAAGCTGCTTAGCACAGTTGTGAAGGCTGGGGCACACTGCTGCAATGATTTGCTGAGAGACTGGACTGATTACATGCTATTTTATTTGCATTACATTAAATCCAGAGCACTTCTCAGAGCATGCTGAAAACCAAATGGAGAGCCAAGGTACGCTGCATGACATCAGTGAGATGTGCTCAGTGTATAAGAAGTGAAAAAGAACCCTAGAGGATCCTCTTGTACTTTGGTTTACAGAAAGGACCAATGAATCACAGAAAAGCACTTGTGCAAGGCCCCCATGGTAGAACTGTGTCACAAATGCAACTTGTGTTTTGTGTGTATGCAGAAGTTCATATATGTGCATTGGAATGTGTGTGTGTGTGTATGTGTGTGCATGTATGTGTGTGTATGTATGTGAAAGATGGAGGACAATGTTGGTGTCATCCTCATGAACACTGTCAACCATATTCAAGCAAGGGGCTCCCACTGGCCTGGAACTCAGCAATTACACTAACCTGGCTGGTCAATGAGCCTCGGGGTTCCTCTGGTCTTTGTCTCCCAGTCCTGGGATGACAAACACAAACCACAGAAGCACAGCATATTTCTAAGGTTCCTGGGGATTGAACTCAGGCCCTTACTGCAATCACCTTACTGACTGAGCGATCTTTCCAACCCAAATCCACTTTTGCTGATATCCAAGTCAGTGCGTGTCCTTATCCACAGGTTGCTGCTTCCATGTATCACATGGACTTAAAAATTGTTTATTTTCCATGTCCCTTTGCAGGGTTTTTTCCGAAGAACCATCCGATTGAAGCTTATTTATGATAGGTGTGATCTTAACTGTCGGATCCACAAAAAGAGTAGAAATAAATGTCAGTACTGTCGGTTTCAGAAGTGCCTTGCTGTGGGGATGTCTCACAATGGTAAGTGGATACTGAGAACCATGTGTACATCTTGTAACGCTCCTGGACAATGCCAGATCCAGGTCAGTAGGCCCTAGGGAACTAATGGAAATGGGTAAACTCTTCTAAAGAGTATTAAGTTTCAAACTCATCCTAATGAGGGCTTCTTCATGTAGACCAGCACCTTTCAGCTTTTAGATAGAATCCTTCGTTTGGCTGGGCACCTGCAATGACTGGAGAAAAGACTTAAAACTTAGGGAAAGGATCTTTGGAAAACTTATGACTTAATGCAAATATAATGATTATATGGTATGCATGTTGCTCTGAAATCTTTTTTTAAAAACAGCTTAAAAGCAGAATTATGATCACATGTGTTGGTTATTTCTGCCTGCTTTAAAAAAAATGCTGAGTGTCTCTGACACTCAGAGTATAAGAATCAAGGAGCAATTATCAGAATTCTGGTTCATGTATTCTGGTTGTCGTTGTTGTTGTTGTTTACCATGCCTTTGCATCAGAGAACACACAGACTTGTAGGAAAAAGACACAAATATTTGGAATTTTCACAAAGCTTCAATGCTACATCAATGCAAGAGGATAAAACTTCAAATTTTTTAAACCTGTGTTTAAATTCAAACTTACAGAGCATAACCTGTGAAGAAGCATTTCTATAGTGCATATGAGGTCCTGGGGTTCCATTCCCAGAATTAGAAAAAAGGACATTGTTGGCTTCAGAGAAATAGTAGAGAAGATCCATGTGTTCATGAGCTGCAGCACTCACTCACATTAATCATGGAAGATCTATGCCTGTTAAAAACAAATTCTTCATTACCATTTGGTTCTGATTGGTTGACTGTCCCACAAACCTAATTTTAGCTGTAACTTAATAGTGTTTGTGAAGTCTTCATCAATGCTTTAAAAAAAATCCTTATGGATTCAAGAACTAATATATACTAAAGTTATAGGATTAAGTCCAAAGTTTTATTTCATTTGATATCCGATTTTCCCTCCCTTCCTCCCTCCCTCCCTCCCTCCTTCCTTCCTTTCTCCTCTTTTCTTTCTCTCATGCAGGAGATCAGAACCAGGGCTTTGTGCATACTAAATGTGCACTTTACCACTGAGCTACACCCAGCTCCGATCTTTATTTTCTTTTGCTTTCATCTCTCGAAAAACTGATCTGGTAAGAAGATAATCTTTGAACGTAGTGTTCATCTATGTAGACTCTAATATATCTGTAAAGATTAAATTTGTATCCCATCATGGAGATGATGTTTCTCATAGTGGGAGCCATCAAGATGCTTGTCAATGACCAACTGGTTGATTCTCTACCCTTTGAAAGCAGTAAAAGGTGCAGTTGTCTTTACAGGCCAGTTCCTTTAAAGGCAAGAGTGAATTATGAATAGAGCTATCAACAGCACTGGACAGGAAGGGGATTTGGTCCAACTTTCCTCAACATTTGACCACATCTGCTTTGTAGCAGTGTACAACTGCAGTCATTGATTGCAAAATAATTTGCTGGTTTAATTCCATCAATTTCCTTTTTATTTCAAACCTCATAAAACATAAGAACAAGTTTTTCAAGCCAAGAGCTTTATTTTAGTTGATGCAATCAAGTTGCAGCAAACTTATTTCATCTTTATGAAGAAATCATTGACTTTGAGGTCATTATCATCAAGATAGTCTAGGAAAGCATGCCAGTACTGCTTTTAATGCTATTTGGGTTTTGCCTATTCAAAAAATTGTCATTTCTCATATTCATATGAAATATAGTTCCTAGCACTTACAGGCACTGCAACATTGATGTAAAACATATTTTCTGTGGTTTACAAGCAAGCGCACCTCACAGGAAATGTGTCTCCCATTGCTTAGCATTTGCAGGTAAATGGTATTTAAACTACAAGCTGGGAGTATAGCCCGGTACAGAGCTTAGCATGCATAAGACCCCAAAGTCCATTCCCAGTACTCTTCCTCCCAAAAATCTAACCTCTGTAGTATGGATAGTATAATTTTTTTTTTTTTTTTCTTTTTTTTTTTTTTTTTTTTTTTTTCTGGAGCTGGGGGACCGAACCCAGTGCTCTACCACTGAGCTAAATCCCCAACTGGATAGTATGATTTTCTCCACCCAGAAAAGTCAAAGAAAGCTACCATGCCCTTGATATAAAGTTATCATTTGCTCTTAACAATTAACTAACACTCGGGAAGCAGGACAGGCAGATATTGCTGGGAGTTCAAGGTCAGTCTGGTCGACATAGCAAGTTCTAGGCCAGTCATAACAACATAGTGAGACTCTGTCTCAAAAACAAACAAACAAAAACTCAGTTCCTTTACTCTACCTAGAGGAGCCAATCTGAACAGTGTGTTCAGTTTTTTCTTGCAAAGACAAGAACTAATGGGCATTAAATGCTTTAGACTTAATCAGAGACTTAAGCAGCTCAACCACCAAAGGACTTGCAGCTGGCTAACAAAACTTCTCGGAGGTTTTCAGGTAAGTGAGCTTGCTGCACAATAAGGAAGCATCCAAATCGTCTGTACACAGGACAGGAATCTGCAGTGGGATTTAATCAAGTCCTGGTGAGGAATCGTTTCTGAATACAAAACTTTCTAAGTGGCTGTGGTCATACTAGCCAATGTGAGCTAACAGCATGAGTAACAGTACCCACACAAAATGCCACCCTGTGCATTCTACATGAATATCGATGTGGAGCTGTTTCAGTATATACATGAGTGAACACACCCCACAACCAACTGCCCCAATTTGTGTTGCTTTATTTTTAATTTTTAATTATATTATTTTATTTGGAAACAAGGTCTCGCTATGTAGCCAAGGTTGATGTAGATCTTGCAATCCTCCTAACTCTCCCACATGTATGTGCTGCTCCACCTAGTTTCTGTTACTTCCTTTCTGTTCTTTGCCTCTGTTTAGCCCACTTAATGTGTTTAGATTCTCTATTAGCAATGCAGCTTTGAAGGGAGATTCCACAGTGACCTTCAAAGGAATCAAAGGCCCTGGAGAATAATGCCAAAAGTCATCGAAGCTAGCGATCATTAGGTCCTTTCACAGTTGACAATTATCCCATTATTTATAATGAAAAACATAACTCACTGATTCTTCACTTTCCAACCAGCTAGTCCATACATTTTGTAAGCTGATAGTAGAGTCTTCCAAACATGTGGACATCTGGTATATCAATTGCCTGAATTTGAAAGTTTCTACCCATGTTTTAGTGTCATAAAAGCTTAATTTGTGTGCCTGAATCAAGTGTGTGTGTTATCAGCTGCCAGTCAGTTTAAGGCTAGAGTGAAACCTAGAGCAGTCTTCCTAGAAAAATCACATGGTGCATTTCAACTTTCTGTCTTTAAAGGTAGAGCCAGGTGTGGTGGTACACTCATGTAACTTCAGACTTAACAAGCTGAAGCAGGAGGATTGCCATGAGTTTAAACCCAGCCTAGGCAAAACTTCTGTTGAAAAGACCTGCTATCACATCCCCCGTCTTACCATATTTAAAAATATATTGGTTTTAATTTTAAAAATTTAGTCACAAAACATTTTGAAGTGTGAATATTTCATACTCACAGCTACTGTTTACATATAAACTAAATAACTAGGTTTAGCATAAATACATTTTTTTAAAAAAATCTAAAGTAGAAAAGAATTAGCTTGTGCTACTAATGAGTCATTTAGTCAGGCTTTCTCTATAACACTAGAATTTGATAATTATGTTTTTCATATGTTTAAGTTAGTGAAAGCCTTGTTGATCAGGATGTCCTATGATACAAATGATGTGGGTTTTTTTCCTTTTATTGAAGATAAAAAAAGCTAACAACTTTAAAAATAGTTTCTTGGTGGTTTCATAAAAATCTAAAGGGAAAAAAGTGGTTTCACAACTTTTGTGGCACTCAGCATTGTCTGAAGTAGTTGTCCCAATGGCTGGCAAAAGCCCTAGTATGTCCTAGAGTGTAGCATGAAAGCCTAAATGACGGATTTAAGCTTTATTACTTAAAAAAATCTCTGCTGTAGTTTAGATCTGAAATGAACCCAAAGGCCCTGCGGTGAAGGCTGACTTGCCAGTGCTTGGTTGTTTTGTGAGGTGGTGGGGCCCAGTTAGAACATTGAGGTGTACCCTTGAAGGAGAGGTGAGGCCCTGGCCCCATTCTGCCTCTCCTTGCTTCCTGGCCACCAAGAGGTAAACAAGCCTTTTCTGACACACGTGCCTACCATAAGTACTTTACCACTGCATCCAAAAAACCAAGAGCAATCAGCCATTATCATCTTTGTGACACAAAGGGAAAGATGACAGTCCTCATACACAAAGCACCTCTTATTGTCTCTGGTCTTCATGATCTTTCTCTAGGGACCCTGCCTCTTCTCCCATTCTCATCCCCTTTTTACATAGACATCAAGAAAACTTTCTTGCTGTTCCTGGAAATAGTCTCTGTGCTTACAAACATTGTCATCTCTGGACCTTTCCCTGTGTTCCCTATCAGAATCTACCTGACATTCAAGTCCCTGTTCACATGTTTTTTCCAAAGACTTTTCTGATTCCTTGTGTTTGCTCTTCTAAGTAGTCTGTGCCTTCCCAGTATACCTCATTCCACTGAAACAGACAAGGGGAACACAGAGGTAGGAAGAAGGAAAGAGTGATATTGTTCACTGGTAATGGTCATAACACTAGCAGTTATGTCTTGTGTGATTTACATGCAACAAACATGTACAAATGGAAACCTGACCAGGAGACACATCTTTGCTGTTAAAAGTCTGCTATGACTGCAAACTCATCCCTTAAAAATTAAAAGAAAAGTCTGTTTTTGTAGGATCCAACTTTATTCTTCTATTTTGTATGACTTATTATCTTGAAAATCCATTTTAATATGCCTTTGTAATTAAGTAGCATCTGCCTTTAATGTACCTTTAATTTGGTAGGCATTTTTGAAAACATGTCAGCTTACTATGTTTTAGCATAAGACTCAGATCCAGAAAACAAGATACCTAATTATTCCACATGCCTAAAGTTTATTGATTGAGTGATTGATTAATGCTGGAGATTAAACCTGCTAAGCACATTTTCTACCCCTGGGCTATAACAACCTGTCTGTCCTCTGTATATAACTACCCCAGATATAAAAATTCAAGTTGCTGTCTGTGACAAGTGCTATAACAGGCAAAATGTGCCCTTTTATTTTGTAAAGCCTCAATTATGGGACAAACATTGCTTTATAAAGGAAAGCAAAGTGTATTCTCAAGTACTGTGAATCCAGAGTGGTTAGATCTTTGGAGTACTTTAGAGCTAATACAGAAATAAGAAGGACCTTGAGAAATCTTTTCCTAGTTCCTCTTCGGCAGATAAAGTAATTGGGGATCATAGATATTATACAGTTTTCTATAACTCATAGAGAAGAAATCAGAAAGTTGACTTCCTGATGACATCTATGGCAGTGTTAATTCTACCGCCTTCCAGAGGCCAGACAATCTCTCTCAGTGACTCAGAGTGACACAGAGAATGTTTTCCTTTTGTCACTGGAAATTATTCATCACTGGTAGAAGATAAGTGTGTGTGTGTATATATATGCCCATATGCCCAGCTAAAGCTCTTTCAATATCACCTTAATTAGGATGGCTAAAGCTAGTGTTCTTCAGCTAGAATCTGAACAAATTCATATCACTATAGGTAGAAGTTCTCAAAATGGCTAAATCTCAATAAAGCATCTGTATTGCTAAGCAACTCTGCTACAAGTTAGGCAAATCTTGTCCCACAGGTAGAT
The DNA here is from genome assembly GCF_011064425.1 of Rattus rattus. Taxonomy (NCBI): domain Eukaryota; kingdom Metazoa; phylum Chordata; class Mammalia; order Rodentia; family Muridae; genus Rattus; species Rattus rattus. The sequence continues at coordinate 31,254,459 of NC_046159.1, read as the reverse complement.
TTAGCATTTCTACACATCAGGGGCTTAGCAGAGGAAGGAGGCAAGGTCCTGCTTGGTGGGACTAAATCTGTTACAACAGATCTGAAGTAGAGAAACATTTTGTTTCTTAGTACAAGGATGTGTGTATCTCAGGCTAGATTTGAACTTGCTGTGAGGTGAGGATGAACTTGCACAAGTGTTCCTCCTGCCTCTACCTCCCAGGTGCTGAGATTATAGGTCTGTGCTCTTTTTAAAGAGGAGAATTCTGGCTGCATTAGTTCATTTGGAGCCCCAGGTGATTCTAGCTATGCCCACATTAGCTGAGTATTGAGTAAAGGCACAAGGAAGGTTTAGCAAGGCCATTCTTCATAAAGACGGCTTTTATGTTGGGGAAGGAAAGAGTTTTTATTAGGTGAAGGAAGGCGTTAAGGACTGCCAATGTGATAGGAAACTGTCTTTAACTAATTAACTTGGCTGTTGTGATTGTCCACTAGGAAAGATAAAATGCATTTTAGGCATGTTAATGTCTATGTATGTTTTAGTTCCTTATCTTAAAATTTTAACCATAGCCGTTCATAGTGACACACCTTTAATTCCAGCACTCAGGAAGTGGAGGCAGGCAGATCTCTGAGTTTGAGAGCAGCCTAAACACACACTGATCCATATGCCCAGCCCACGATTTCTTCATCTTTTAATATGTTATAATTCTTACCTTCTCTAATGCATACTTCCCAATATACATTTGACTCATCTTCTAGATCAGAATGAGTTCAGGACAGCCAAGGCTACAGAGAGAGCCCTGTATTAAAAAACCAAAGCAAGAAAAGTTTTAATCAGCAGAGGGCTGGAGATATGGCTCCAAGATTGACAACACTGGTTGTTCTTGCAGAAGACCCAGATTTGATTCCCAGCACCTACATGGTGGTTTGTAACTTCAGTTCCTAGGCATCCTATGCCTTCTTCCTGCTTTATAGGGACTTCACACATGGTACAAAACATATGTGTAAGTAAAATATTTACACATATTAACAAATAAATAAATGTTTTCTTTTAAAGGTAACCAGAGGGCCAATGAGATAATTCAGCAGGTAATGGAGCTGGCCACAAGCCTAACAACCTAAGTTCATCCCCAAGATTCAGAGAGTAGAAGAGAACCAGCTCCCACAGATTTTCCTCTGACCTCCCATAATGCAACACTTATTAAAATAACCAGAGCTTGGGACAGTGTCTAGCATGAAAGTCCACTTATTAATTATTCATCAAGTAAGAGACTATTCAGAGTGTCTATGAAACAGGGGAGGATTCTAGCAACTTCTGTCTCACTGTATGATAGCTCTGAATTTTTCCAGTTGTATTCCAGAAATTCTGTATGTGTTTTGTTTTTGTTTTTTATTTCATTTTATTATTTGCTGGTGAGCAATCCCAAGGCTTCATTATGAATGTTAGGAGAGCACTCTACCACTGATCCATATGCCCAGCCCACAATTTCTTCTTTTAATATACCATAATTCTTACCTTCACTCATGTAAACTTCCCAATGTACATTTGACTCATCTGTCTAATTTTAAACTTCATATTTTGGAATTTAATTTTTCACACATTTATTATATAGTCTATGTATTTTGTTGTACTTAGGAGCAAAGATAAAACCTGGTATTTGTATAGCTTCTATTCTAGCAGAACAACTAATGTAAACACATTAGAAATGCAGTAATAGCATCACATCACACACTAACTAATATAGGGTTATTAGAATGCTCCATGGGAAACGTGTCATTTTAGAATATTCCCAAGTGGTTCTCATATGCTCTGTCCCCTTTTCTTCCATGTGCTTTGTACATGTTAACTAATTTCCATGACTGTGGCATGTTCATGCATGCATGTTATATTCACCCCCATTATCTTTCCTTGTCCCTTTCCTCTTCCAAACTATCTGGCTCCCCTTCAACTTTTATGTTGTTGTCTTCATCATCCTTCTTTCTCTTCTCCTTCTGTTTTCCTCGTCCCCTTCTCCCTCCGCCTTTCCCTCCTTCTTTTATTTTGTGACCTAATGAGTTTACTCAGGATAACATACAGAAGCATGTGTGAGAAGTTATTTACAGGAGCTTAGGCAACTTACCAGGGCTACATCACTGAGGAAAATGCCTCTGCCTCCTCCAGCAACCATTAACTATACATAGAGTCCCCCAGGGATAAATGGGGCCTTATTGAGCAGGTCTCCATTTCATGATGAACATGTATTTTATTCGTTGTATTTCAAAATGTTCTACAAGTACTTAATATGTGCCTAACAATATGCTAAGTGCTGGGTGTAATGAGCAAGACTCCTGTCTTCGAGGAGAAAAGAAAACACTGTTGACTACTGTGGCCAGAGCTATTAAAAAAGAGACAGTAGTGTCATGGTCATAGACTGAGGGAGCCCAGTGGATCTGGTGACCAGGTGGAAGGGCCGCTCAGTAAGCTGACATTCCTTACCCCAGTGCAGCTAAAATGGAAAATAGTAATGAAGGCGGAGTCTGCAATTTTGACTTAAAAAATGGCAATTGTTTAAAGATTTCTATTGAAGGGGTCATGTACAAAGGTTATATTTAGCAAAACTATTCTCTAAACATACGCTGATCTAATGTAAACTGAAAGGCAAGCGTCCTTCCCCTCTCACTCCAAGCAAGGTCTCTTAGGAGATCCCTGTAGGGCAATAGTCTTATCAGTGATAAAGTACAGGCTCAACTGAGGTGAATTTACACATCTGAGACTCAAGAGTACAAAAAGTCGGCTGGGGGATTTAGCTCAGTGGTAGAGCACTTGCCTAGCAAGGGCCCTGGGTTCAGTCCCCAGCCTGAAAAAAAAAAAAAAAAAAAGAGCAAAAGTCTTTTTCTTACTAGGGCACGGTAGTAACTCTAATCCCACCAACCAGAGAGGTTAGTGCAGGAGAGTTTCACGTTCTGGGCCACTTTGTGCTACGCACCAAGACCTAGACTCAAACTATAAAATACAATAAAAAATAATACCTGAGTTGTGGCTCAGTCTACCACATGCACAAGACCCAAGATCCAATCCCCAGCACCAACAATTAAAGTCACTGAGCAGATAGAAATGTCCCCATATACCTTCTCTTATGATAGACATACTACCTTTAGTCTAAGAAAAAACACCATCCACCTGGAGCTGGAGAGATGGCTTAGCAGATAAGAGCATTAGCTGCTCTTGCAGAGGACCCAGGTTTGATTCCCCATACACACATGACAATTACCATCTGTCTGTAACTGCAATTCCAGGGGACCCATTGCCCTCTGCTGGCCTCCTCAGACATTAGGTGCACACTGTGATACAGAGGTGCAGGCAAATTCACACACACACACACACACACACACACACACACACACACACACAACCTAAAATAAGTATACATTTTTATTTTAAATTTTACTTTATTTTTATGCTTTTCCTGCATGTATATGTGTGTACATACCTGATACCCGTAAAAGTAAGACAAGAGCGCCAGATCCCCTAGAACTTGAGTTATAGATGACTGTGAGCCACCGAACTTGTTGCTGAGAATCAAAACAGTTCCTCCACAAGAGCACGTGCTCTTAACCACGAAACCAACTCTCCAGCACCCCATTTTAAATGTATTTCATTATTTTTATAAATATTTTTAAAACAACAACAAAGTATGGCCCCAAAGAAATGTTACTAAAGTAACATGTTCAAATAATATCAGAAGTAGGAAATTTTATTCACATTTAAAATCTACGAACAGATCACTATCTATTTCACTTTCTGGGGTTGGGTTGTAGGCCTTGCACATGCCAGGCAAAAAGGTTCTGTGCCCAGAGGACACCCCAGTTCTCACAGGTTAACTCCTACCTTAGGCTTTCTATTCTGTCTTAAATCTTTCCTTTACGTTCACACTTCCTCACCCCTTGAAAAGCCAAATTAAAGGTATTCTGATGGCTCTCACGAAGGGGAAATTCTGCAGGTAGGGGGAAGTCAACTTGCATCCACTTAATATTCGAGATCCCTGGTCTTTCTTTACAACAGGAACAAAAAGCTCATACAAACTGCCTGAGAACAGGGCCTGTGTTTGTACAACTTGAACTTCTCCATAGCTGCTTAATTCATGAAACAGGAAGATGCTCCTGCCTTACTTTTTGTGAAGTGCAGAGGTTACCAAGATAAATATGACAGTGTCTTTAGCTTCAGGATATTGTTCTACAGAGGGATTAGAGGCATAAAAAGTCATAATTATAGTACAGTGTGGACATTTTGATCATTGAAGTGCTCAGGGTTGGAGGAGTACTGGGAAGTAATAATTAGCTGTACTTGAAAGTCTTATAAAGAAGGTGACTTTGCATAACAGGTGGATAGGAGTTGTTTCTCAATTACTTCATGGTTAAATGAATATGTATTCCTGGTTGTTAAACAGACCCTTCCAATTTCCTAACAGGATCATATGTTGCCTTTTTTAACTGAAGAAGTAAATAAGTTAATTTTCATTTGTCTGTGCTACTGTTATGAAATAAAAACATGAGCAAAGTGGTAGAAAGAAGGCAGGACCGGCGCCGGGTGGAGAGAGGAGGGACTCGCACTGTGGGAACCAAGACTAGGGAAAGCACAATGTGAAGCCCTAGTAATGATCCAATGATTCATCCTGTCATTCCTCTTCCTCTGTAGCCATCAGGTTTGGGCGGATGCCACAGGCCGAGAAGGAGAAGCTGTTGGCGGAGATCTCCAGTGATATCGACCAGCTGAACCCAGAGTCTGCTGATCTGCGAGCCCTGGCAAAGCATTTGTATGACTCATACATAAAGTCCTTCCCGCTGACCAAAGCCAAGGCGAGGGCGATCTTGACAGGAAAGACAACAGACAAATCAGTTAGTTCTCTTCTGCTCTCTTCATTGGGGTGGCTGGGGCTGGGGGCTGTTTCCTATGACTAAATGAGTTGCCTTGATGCGCATGTGTATGCAAAATACAGTTCAGCTGCAGGCTGTTAAAATCTTGTGGCAGGCTGGGTCCAAAACACAGGAAATGTCTTCAAATAGGATAAGTAAACATTGTTCTGAAAAAGGAGTAAGTCCTCCAAGCTGTAATAAAAAACCTTTGAGAGTAATATGAGAACTTTAGGTCATCTCTACACTCATGAATGAATGTGAAGCCTTCTGGTCACAACAGTGTCTCAGAAGCCATGCAGTGTTGTCTCACTTCTACCTTTCAGTTTTTCTATGGTCATTTGTCCCAGGTTCAAAGTGGGCACAAAAGTACATCAGGATACCATGAGACCTATTTCCTTACAGTACCTAGCTTTACTCCTGGGAAACTGGAGGCTCCAGCCTTCTGGTTTATACATGAATTCTACATTCTGCAAGGATCTAAGTTGCCTATGCTACTCCAATGGAATGTTTGTTTGTTTGTTTGTTTGTTTGTTTGTTTTAGTATGCTAAAATATTGGATTGAATCCAAAGCTTCAAGTATGTTGGGTACACATGTGCTAGAACTAAGCTACAGCCCTAAGCCACAGAAGGCTTCTTACGTGCCTGGAGATCCCTTGAGTGACATTGTTTAGAAAATTCATAATAGATGAAAATTATTGTTGAATCCAGTTTTCTAGGAAGCAGAAAGCTTCTGACACAAAGCTGAGAAGCAACTTCAAATTACATTAAAATGAAACCTAGATGCTGCTCCCCAGTCCACCAGCAGCTGGAAGTGTGCCTGGACTGGGTCTCTGTGCTTCCGGTTTTACAGCAGGGTCTGACTTTGATGATATGGTCTATGACATGATGAATATCCCTAGGCAGTAAGAGCTACAAATCCCATGCAAAAGACCTGGATCCGGCTCTTGAAAGCCCTATGTGTTGTCAGTTACTTCCAATGGTCAGGAGAGCCAGTCAACTATTAGGGGGATAGATGTAACTTGATGCCTGTTCAGATTTTAGGAAAAAATCATATTATCTCCTAATGTGTTTTGATGACTATCTCAGGTTCTTTCTTTCTTTTTAGTTAAATGACTTTGAGTGGAGTCAGCTTAGTAGCTATGAGAAAGCCCAAACCAGGAAGAACAGTTGAGCTTCTCCCTGCAGGAGGGATGACTGATACCTTCACAGTGACACAAAAGGGCCTAGATACTACAGTTCCCAAGTATCTTACACATTCTTTACCTTCCAGCCGAGGGCCCTCTGAAGGCTGCTGTTGTTTATTATCTTCATTTAAGAAGGGGGAACTGAAGTGGTGAGGGGCGAGCACACAGAAAACTGAGGGCTAGGATGTAAGCTTCCCGACTTCTAGATGGGAGCATTCACAGCATGCTATTCCTAGGACTACAGAACATGATATGATGGTGGATGGGGACCAGTCATAGTACAGTGAGGTGTGTGCACTACGCACCAAAAGCAGCTGTAGCAAGAGACGCACAAGTGACGCCTCTGAGTAGCTAACTTGATTACAGAGAGCAAGCTTACTTCACAGGCAGAAAGGTAAAGGAAGGCTGCAGAGCCACACGACTGAACAGAGCTAACACTTGCCAAGAACAGGTGCAGGAGAGAGGGCTGGAGTCTGGGATCTACAGAGTTAGGCACTGGGGAGGGAAGAGGTTGCTGAAAGGCCAGCCAGTTCAGTTTTACCTAGAGCGACTCATCTTGCAGGTTCTGGGTTCCTACTGTCTTAACCTACAGTGCACATCTAAAGTCCATACTGGAAAGCCTATCAATTTAATACTACTTAACAGCTAGGGGTGTGTGTGTGTGTGTGTGTGTGTGTGTGTGTCTGTGTGTCTGTGTCTGTGTGTGTGTGTGTGTCTGTGTGTGTCTGTGTGTGTCTGTGTGTGTCTGTGTGTGTGCGCGCACGTGCATGAGAGAGAGAGAGAGAGAGAGAGAGAGAGAGAGAGAGAGAGAGAGAGAGAAAGCAAGCCAGCCCACCCTAGTAGGCAAGAATTTAAATATATTTAACAGTGGCCAACTTACTCCTATCTTTGTTCTGAATGACACAGTGCTCAAACCACTAGAAACCACTTGGAAACCTCATCTCGGCTGACTTTTTGGCTCTAGGTCCCTGAGTTAAAAATAAGATAATTGGAGGCCCTTTGTGAAACAAATAGCTATTAAGCTGCTTTAAGGAAGGGGCTACAAAAGCTTGATTATAGACTTCTCAAGCTCAGAGGCCAAGGGTTGTCATTTCTCCCTATCGTACGTAAGCTTGTGCTTTTCTCATAATAGTTACTCAGACTATTTGTTTAATTGAATTAAAGACTGTTGCTTATGCCCTTTGAAATTATGGACTTTCAACAGAGGGCTTTTCACTAGCCCAATATTTGTTCATCAAACTAGACATCGTTACCGATTGGATAGTGACAGAATTCCCTCCAGTTGGGGTCTAGAAAAGGAAAAGAGACCCAGCCAAATATAAACAACCCATTCACTGATTATACAGAACTAAAATCAAGTTGTTTGGCACTGTTTTCTCCTTATCTGGTGAAATCAAATTGAGCACCAATGGAAATAGTTCAGTAGAGAATATGGAAGAGAAACCCAAAATGTGATTTGCAGTGAGAATTGTTCTTTATCAGCATGGTCCTATTATTCATTTGATAGCATCAATCTCAGGGGTGTTATGTTATCTCTTGGCCAGGACTGTGAAGGCTTGGATTTGCATTGATAGGGAAAGTTTTGCTGAAGTGTGGCCTCTCGAGATGGTGGGGGATGTGAGAAAGTGGCTGAGGCCATAAGGAGAGAAGCTTAGGCCTCAGTATACACCCAGCTTGCAGCTGATGTCATCAGATCTGTTAGGCCAAGCCTGGGGGAGGCTGCTCAGTGTAGTGGATGACCAATTACCCAGAACCTTCACAAAAGGAAATGATCAGACTGAAGGGGCCATTCTTTCCCTTTATCTCACTGCTCCATTTAACCATAGCCTGTTAGGAACCTACCAGCTGCTGCCCTCTCAGCCTTTGCCTCTGAGCTAGCAGGGGCCACTCCCCCTCCTCAGCTACACTTCCTTCTTCTATATCTTATTCCCTGGGGCCACTCACACCTTTCAAAACAGATAATTAAATGTTCCTGCTCTTCTATCAATTTTAACATCGTATCTTTGGGATAAGATACCAATAATTTTCATCATCTTTCCTCCAAGAATATGGACTAGGCATTCTAGTCTCAGGGTTAGGGGGAGGTGGGCTATAGTCACTAAAGAATTCTTAGGAGCATTATGCCTTTTCAACACCCTCAGACAGGGTGGAATCCATTCTCCCCACTACCTTTCTTCCAGGGGTTGCTTCATTTATGCTTTCTAAAATATACAGCCCTTGTTGAAAAAATCCAGTGATCTCTGAAACCCATGAGTGTGTTAAAACTAGAGCCGCATTTCTTGAAGGCAGTTTGATAACTGAATGGACTTTGGAAGTTTAGGATGTTTGACTATCACGTTGGTACAGTGATCACATGACCCCATGTTTGTTGATGAAAATAAACAGAGTGGTTTTTCAAAAACCATTCTCACTGCCATGGCTGGTCATAAAACAATAAATAGAAAAACTCTGGGTATGCCTGCCAACTCTTCACTCCATATCTGAGAGTGATGCCTAGGGAAGTCCTGGCTGTATTCTATCTACAAATAAGAAATAAAATGTTTTATTTGTACTGTGTTGGACTTTGGGTTCCAAGGCATCATGTTGTTTAACATAGGCACATGTAATGTCGCTGTTCCTATAACAGGAGCAAACTGGTGCCATTAGAAAAAGTGATCATTCTGAATAGTATATGAAATATAAAACCACTGAATCATAAAGCCCATGCAGAGTTGTAAACTGCTGTGGAAACATATCTGTGCCCATTTACATTTATGCTTTCTAAAATATACAGTGGCCATCACATCATACTGACTCAAGTGATAGGAAAGATACGTCTCTTTAAATCCTACACATACAGCTAAACAAAGCATAGTCTTTCCCTTCATTTTTTTTTGAAAGAGTCTGAAACTGAAAAATCTATCCTCCCCCAAGGAGAAAAGTATTGGGAGAGAGCAGAGAAAGATTTAGGGACCCCTATAGGAATAAAGTAGAAAACAGAGCTGAGTAATCTCCAAGGTGTCTGAAAAAGGGGCCGGGCATTATTGACCCATCTATCAATAGTAATAAAACAAATGACTTTATAACCAGAGTCATCAGTAAAAGCTAGTGATATGACAGATCTGAACTGTATTATTCTAGGTTTGGATGTGTAATTCATTAGGAGAACACTGGCCAACACATACAAGGTTCTGGATGCCATTCCCAGTGCCAGAAAGTAACAATAATATTCAATATAGTTAAGGGGAAACGCACTTGGGCTTCTTTAACTTATTTTTATTTTATTTATTTATTTTTTATTTGTTGGACTGAGTTGACCAGTACCTTTTTTTATCCACTGAGTAACTGTTTGGCTGAAATTGAACAATTTATTTAAGAGCTGTGGTAATGTGCTGGTTTGTTTGAGTGCAAATAATTCTTATTAAGTTTTCATTTGTTTGTCTTAAATCACTTACCTACATGGTGACACAGAGTTACAACTGACAGTCTTTCTAACTTAACTTCTATAACAAACAGCAGTTGTCTCTAGAAAATATCACTCAAAAGGCACTGCCTGAGGACCCCAGTACAGAAGAGCCCTAGTTCTTTCCAGAAAAATAATTTTATTGAAAAGGGTTTAAAGCCATGGAGAAAGAATTTGAAAAGAGACAGTCAGGGGGATATTCTGGTTCTAGTTAGGGTTTGCTATAAAGAACTCTTTGACTTTGTAAAGTAGCTTAGCTTCTAGTTTCTTCCCATTTAGAGAGCAATGATGTGTGCTTTTAGAGGAGCCTTTGAGTTCTGTGGTTCCCATGGTTTTCAACAAGCAAAACTGAAACACAGGAGCAAGGACAAAAAGGAAGTTGAAGAAACAATGTACTTTGGGGTTAGCATTCATTGACTGTAGTTCATGGAGGACAAGATGTGTGCCTAATACTATGAAAGTCAAGAAAGGCAGAAGACCAGAATAAAATTTAAAAGATAGGCTCCAAGAATGTAGTATTCTTCTTTGAAAAAAAAAATCTAAGTATCTGGAGAGGCCCACAAAACGAGGCCCATATTTTTCCCAAGCCAAATTATTATTTGGTTTGGTTTGGAAACAGGGTTTCATGTAGCCCATGCTGACCTAGAACTCACTATGTAGCCAATGATAAACTTATGCTCCAGATTCTGCTGGCTTTACCTCCTAAATTGTAGGATCACAAACAAGCAGTACCATGCCTGGCTTCCCTCCCACTGAGCTGTGATTCCACACTGTTGTTATCATGTGATTTCTGTGAGCAGGTCAGGTACTATGCAGATATGTATGTGGCTAACTAGAGAAATCACCCAGAATAACCTGAGCTGTGTTAGTTAAACTTTCCTATTTATCTCCTTTAATGTGTTGTTTTATTAGTCAAGAGGAGCTGTGAACTTAGTACTTTGTGTATATTCCCTTTCATAACTCATATATTATCATGCTGATGTATTACTAAAAGGTGCATCCACACAATATCACAGGCTGTGGTTAGTATTTATGAACCCCATGTCCAATCCCTAGTACTAAAGAAAGAGAAGGAAGGAAAGTAGGAAGGAAAGAAGAATCTTTCTGTAGCCAGCAAAGCTTGGGCATCAGAATATCTCATTTCCTTGGCTACTGTTCTGGGAAGAATTTTGTTCTTATCATTTGCATAGTTTTTATGCATTTTGGATCCTAAAAAACCTAGATGGTCCCCTGAGCATGTCTAGTTGTAGCTTTTGTTCCTGCTAAGTAATATGCCTACCTAGCCATTTGATGCTGTTTCTGAAGGTAAATACATTGTAAACTAGATTTAAAAAAACTGAGTCAAATTTTGAAGACATGACTGCCCCTGCAAATGGTATGTCATCAGAAGACACTCTACAAGCTGATCCGAAATGCTAGGGCTCACTTAACTTTGTACAGAAATCAAAACTTTGTACAGAAATCTTTGTGATCAAAGATGTACAGTTTGTTTCATAAAGAACACTGTACCGAAAGAAGGCTGTCCATGGTGCAGAGTGTTAATAACTCTGTTCTCAATAGGCAGGCAAACCACTAACTACTTTCTTAGGCAGTTTGAGGATGAGGAAGTCCCAGTGAGATGTGAAAGTGATGCCTAAGTGGATCCTTTGAAGTATGGGAACTGTAAGCTGGTGGCCTGGGAATCAGTCTTACAGTTTGACAGATCCACATAGAAGCAGAAAGAATTTATGCACAGTCAAAAACAAACAAGCAAACAAACAAAAAAAGCCCGGCATAATAAAATATAACTAGGAAACAACAACAAACTCCCTGCTGGTGTTCATTTGCATGTCAACACTCCATACTCTCTGCCAGCTCCCCACTTTTTCAGAAACATCAGAAATGCTGAAGGGCTATTTTTTTTTTTCCAAAACTGTACGGGTTTGGCATAGTGATGGTGGGGGTGCTGCCTCTTTTCTCTGTCCTTGAGTGTTTTACTGCCAGGATATCCTGACCAACACTGATTGCCAAGGGGTTAAAGTCTCATTGTTGTTAAATTGGGAGAGAAAATTAGCAGGATTTGGTGCCCTATGTTCAGCTATCCCAGAGCTTCAAAAACAGGAACCTGGGGCTTTATATGAGGGGCAGGGGAAGTCAAGGAGAATCACAAGGGTGATGGACCAGGGCAGAGTTCCAGATAAATCGCTTACTTGGAGGTGAAAGAATCTGATGCTTACACTCTGTGCCAAGAACCCACATGACTGAGCAGAAGCTCACCAGGAAGCTGAAGGGGCAAGTCTGGGTACAGTCTTCCTGGGTGTGAAGATGTAGTTCACTGTCCTGATTCTATGCTTGTATTTTCCATCCTGGGGTTGGAACTCAAAGCCTTGAGCATTCTAAGCAAGCAGTTATGTCTAACTGAGGTGATGGTTTTATGTTCATGTTACCTGTCATACGGTGTGTTTGGTTGAACTGCCTTCTCTGTTGTCCACATTCATATTCTCAGGAGAATAAAGGAAGTCAAGGAGCTAGGGACTTGACATGCTTGGAACCCTGTACTAAATCCCCAGCAAATTGTGAACCAGGTGTGATAGTGCACCCCTGTGAAATCCCAGCACCAGAGACGTGGAAGCAGGAAGATCAGAAGTTTATGATCATCCCCTGATATATATCAAGGTTAAGGCCAGCCTAGGTTAGGTACCAGAGGCCATATCTTAAAATGTTAAGTCACTAATATTTTGTTAATATAAATTATAATACACTATGATACCCCTTGAACACCAGTAGAGAAGGGGGAGGCAGGGAGAAGGAAAACATTTCTTCTAGGTTCTGTAAAATCATCTTCATCCACTCATATTTTTCTCAAGGTTAGAATCTGACCCTCGGGACTAGCACAGTACATTTACATTGTTATAATTGACTGAGCCTTTTCTTTATCTTCTTCCTCCTAATGATGCCAATTGTGAAGACTTAGGGTAATCCGAAGCAAGATGTCCAAGAAACAGTGAGCATGATTTGCTCCTGATTGTATTTAACAATCAAAGGCAGCAAGCAGGCTGCCTCTGAGCCCTCTAGGCTCTCCTCTCTGAGGTGTGATGAGCATTATGGCTGAAGTGTACTGAGGGCAGCAGTATTTCTAGAGCAACCCAACCTTGAAGCATTTGGAAATCTACTCAGTTTAAGAGTTCTCAGTGTGGAACAGACTGAACTTGGTGGAGATCAGGAACACTTATCTGCAAGAGTCCGTAGTTAAATCTCTAGCCAATATATCTTGAAGCTGGCTAATCTTGCCACTTGTGCAACCCACACCCACCCCATCTTGCCTTTTAGGGAAGCTCTTAAGAACCTCTGCTCAAAGAACTTGCTTTTAGTACATCAGGAATTTTATGATCATGTGTCATATATAACACACACAGGCACAGCCACCACACACACTAAAAATACAACTAGACTCTCCTCTAGAAAAGAAATGGAAACCTCCAATTTTGTCAACTTCCCAACAATGGTGTTACATGTTTTTAATCCCAGCACTCAGGAGGCAGAGGCAGATAGATCTCTGAGTTCGAGGCCAGCCTAGTCTACAGAGCAAGTTCCAGGGCATCCAAGGCTACGCAGAGAAACCCCAACTCAAAACAAAAAGAAAAGCAAAACAAACAAGCAAGCAAAAAACCTTGAGAATTTGGAAGGGTAAATGACTTTCCCTAAGTGATAGCTGACTAGTCCTCACACAGCAGCTGACAAGGCTCACAGCCATCTATAATCCTAATTTCAAGGGATCTGATGAACTGTTCTGACATATATAAGCACTAGATACACATACGATACCCTTATATGCATACAGGTCAACACCCATACACATAAGAGAAAATAAATCTTTGGAGAGGGGGAAAGTTAACCATAGACCCAAAACCAGGACTCAGATAGCCTGTTTTCGTTCCAGTGCTCAGCTATAGAAATTATTTAGTAACATTGAGGTTAGCTCTTTCTGGGGTTCAGTACATTTAATAAGTATGAAGTGTTCCTCCTCCAAGTTGATCAACCTTGAGAGTTTCACAATGATCATAAGCCTTTGGCTAGTTCTTTTTTAAAAAAAAAAAAAATATAGGGATAGAGTGTCATGACAAACATGAATTACTTTTCAAAGCAGCCTGTTTATAAACCTGCGTGATTGATCCATTTGTTTTCTTTATTAATTGATCCTTAAGAACAGATATAGTAAAATGCTTTTCGGAGCTGAGGCTGCAGCTCAGTGCTAGAGCATTTGCTTAGCACACATGAGGCTCTGTAGTTCGGTCCTCAAAACTACAAAAAGTACAAAGCTCAAACCATTTTATTTTACCACTTTTTGCATTGTTTAACCCGCAGGCCTGCTACAGCTGCATTTCCTGAAACAGATGGCTTCCAGAGCATAGAAAGAAAACAGACATTTTCTTGGCTCAATATTTTTAATCTGCTTTGGGTGATTTTTTTTTATAGTGAAATAGATTTTATATGTTCACAGTGTTTCCTTTGTGGTCTCAGTATATTTAATCTAAAGCTGCAAGATTAGTTTATGTTCAGGTGGGCCTTTTCAATTATAAGATGCTTTAATTATTTTTTTGTTTTTAACAAAGGCTAAATGTATATTCTCTCTTTTTTTTTTATCTTTATTAACTTGAATATTTCTTATTTACATTTCGATTGTTATTCCCTTTCCCGGTTTCCAGGCCAACATCCCCCTCTTAACCCCTCTATATGGGCTTCCCCTCCAAATCCTCCCCCTATTACCGCCCTCCCCCCAACAATCACATTCACTAGGTGTTCAGTCTTGGCAGAACCAAGGGCTTCCCCTTCCACTGGTGCTCTTACTCGGCCATTCATTGCTACCTATGAGGTTGGAGCCCAGGGTCAGTCCATGTATAGTCTTTGGGTAGTGGCTTAGTCCCTGGAAGCTCTGGTTGGTTGGCATTGTTGTTCATATGGTGTGTATATTCTCTTGAAATTCAAAAAAGTCAACAGATTTTTTTGTCGTTTTAGTCATTCCTGGGGTAACAGTGGCAGTATAAGTTGAAGGGATTAAAGCTTGGAGTTGATAAAATGTTTGGCCTCAGCAGATCCTAATGATGAGTAGGAAGAGCCCTCTCTCCTGTTTAAGTGCCATCATCTCTCACCCGTTTACCCATCAGAGCAAAGACGTTCATACAAAATAGTCCTCGGGAACTAGGGCGATGCTCTCGCAGAACAAGGGACTCAGCCGCTTTCCCTTCTCATTTGCAGCCATTTGTCATCTACGACATGAATTCCTTAATGATGGGAGAAGATAAAATCAAGTTCAAACATATCACCCCCCTGCAGGAGCAGAGCAAAGAGGTGGCCATCCGCATTTTTCAAGGGTGCCAGTTTCGATCCGTGGAAGCTGTGCAAGAGATCACAGAGTATGCCAAAAATATCCCCGGTTTCATTAACCTTGACTTGAATGACCAAGTGACTCTGCTCAAGTATGGTGTCCATGAGATCATCTACACCATGCTGGCCTCCCTGATGAATAAAGATGGAGTCCTCATATCAGAGGGACAAGGATTCATGACCAGGGAGTTCCTCAAAAGCCTGCGGAAGCCCTTTGGTGACTTTATGGAGCCTAAGTTTGAGTTTGCTGTGAAGTTCAATGCACTGGAATTAGATGACAGTGACTTGGCCATATTTATAGCTGTCATTATTCTCAGTGGAGGTAAGAGTCATCTTTTGATTTCTGTGGTGGAATTGTTGGTGGGATTGTGTCTCCTTAGTGCTCTGTGCCCCTTTTTACTTGCTGTAGTTGTGTGTAAAACATGCCAATGGCACGGTGCCATGAGCATGTCACTCCCCAAGCTGAGTACCATGGGTGTGCAGAATGAAGACTGGGGGGATCCTTGCTTTTATTCATCACAGTGCTTTTTTTCCAGCCAAATCTAATCATGAAAGACAAATGCTCTCTTCTTTCATGTTCTTTTTCCTTCCCTTGCCCCCTTCCTTCCCAAAAGGCCAATCTGGTCTTCAGTTCATTTTAGTAATGACACATGTACTATAGCTTTGATGATGTTTCTGCAGTACAGAGCAGACAACACTGTGATATCTTGGCCCAATTAACACCCCCACCCTACCTTCCCTGCATCCAGAATCAGGGAATGTGCATTGCTAAACTCCACCTTCTCTCTCATGTGGTTCTCCTGCTGGCGTCCCTTCTACACCTTTATAAGGCACTTGGCTGTGATTATGAATACAGTGTGAACCCAAGAGCACATCACAAAGAAAGAAATTGACTACTTAGCAGTTTGTTGAAATTTGGGCCTTACAAATATCTGATCTAATAACCAACTCCAAAAGACACATTTTATACCAAATGCTACTTTCAGTGTTCTCTCTCTTGTTTCCAAGTAAGTGAAACTTTCTGTTTTCATCTCTATCTACAAAAATTGCTTTGAGCCAGACAGATAGTATACACTTAGGATCCAAGCATTAAGAAGGCTGAGGCAAAGGATCTTGGAATTGGTGGCCAGAATGAGCTAGTTAGTCTTAAAACAAACAAACAAAACTTTGCTTTTTAAAATAATGAGTTCTCATATTGTAATTGACTTTAGGTGCACTTTCTATGTAAATTGTGCACTTACCTATTTGTGACTTACCTGTGGGAAAGGGGAATCTGAGGTATAAGCTGTATTATTGCTCTGGACAAAGAGCGTGATCTAGTGGTTAGTTTTGTGCAATTGAGAGCAGATTGCTCAAGTGTGGTACATGGTAATTATTAAGGTCACTAAGAACCAACACTAAGGAGGTTACTCTAATGCCAGGCAGGGTTCTTAGCACTTCCTACACACTAAATCCTCACAACAACTCACTGAGGTGAGTGTTTTTTTTTTTTAAGTGAGGAAACCAAAGCAGAGGAAGATATGTGCCCTTGACCACGGTGATATGACCAGTGTAAAATGCAGCTGGGAGCCAAGCATAATGGTACACACCTTTAGTCCCAGCACAGCAAATCTCTATGAACTCAAGAGTTGCCTGATCTAGAGAGTTCCAGGCAACCAGGCTACATAGTAAGTGAAACCTGTCTAAAGAAAGATGCACTAGGGTTGTTGGTCTGCTTCCAGAATCCATGGTCCAGGCTTCTAGTATGTGCAAAGTATAGCTGCCTCACATGATTTGGGGAGCAAAGGGATAGTGGTATGGAAAGGGTTAGTGTCATGTGATAACTCACTTTCGTTTTGTTCTGTCCTTGTGTGTTGGGAATGGAACCGAGAGCCAGGCAAGCACCTACCTAGCACTGACAGGCAAGCACCTACTACCCAGGCATACCCTCAGACACTGAAGCAACATTTTTTGGGGGAGTTGAATAGTTGGGTTTTAGGAATTTTGGGTGCTCAAGATTAAACTCAAGGCCTTAGACATGTCTACCACTGAGTTATACTCCCAGCCCCAGAAACACCATTAATAACCATAAACTACTCTGCTTTATAAAGGGTCTCTTACAAATCAAGTCATCTGCTGGTATATTTACATTATTGTTTATTTTTTTAATAATAGTGAAATCACAGAAAGTTGTTGAAACTATATTCTATTATTTTAATTGTGTTTATTTTATTTCAGTGTTTAGGCTTTTTGAAACGGGATCTCAGGGTCTCAGGATCTCAAGTCTCAGTTCAGTTACCCTGAACTCACTATTTTACTGAAGCTGGCCTTGAACTCCTGATCCTCTTGCCTCACTTTCTCAGTGCTGAGATTGTATACATGTGCTAACATATCTTTCTTTGAAAAGTATTCTAAATTTTGATTGTTGGATATTCTTCTATGTAAATTTCTATCTAAATCTCAGGTGGCTTTGTGGTGTAATATTTCCAGGAATGGAATGGAATGAAATTCATAGCTATGCACAGCACATTTTTAAGTCTTTTATTGCTTCGTTGCTTCCCATAAAGTTTGCAGTCATTTATATCCACTGATACTAAGGGAAGCATTTAGGGAAAACCATGCAAAGGTCTTACCTTTGCATAAATAGGAAAGAAATAGCCATGTTGGGCTGGGGGCAGGAGCTCAGTGAAAGAGTGTTTGTTTGATACATGCAAAGGTTCCAAGCACCAGAGAAATAAAAGTACATATGTATACACTTGTACATATACACACATACACATGCATACACACAAATATACATGCATACATAATTCACTAGTTGGTCAAGAGACCACACTATAAATACTAGGTTTTTTATTTGATGCATGTTAGTTTATAAAAGCTAAAATGGCACCAGTAACAAAGACTGTATAAAGACATTCCTTTGGCCTTTCACAGATAGTCTTCACAAAAGCCAGGATCCTGATCTCATCTGACCCACACAACAATGAAAGATATTTCCAAGATAGCAGCCTACCAGATTATTAAGACCTTTTAACCCCTGTGAATAGTTCTAGAATTCCTCAAGGCAGAGAATTTACCACCGACATGTTCCTACATCACAAAACAGAAAGTCCTTCCCCGACCAAAGTTAGTATTTATAGGTGAAGTCTAAATCCAGGTAACAGACAAGAGTAAAACTGGCCCATGTTTGTCTAGCTCACAGGGATGTGATTCTCCTCTCCTCAGAGAGGCTGGTTGCATGCAGGCCAGGTAAAGGTTGTCCAACATACATTCCCAGTCCAAGGACTGGCTTCCAATAAGTTCTCATCATCCATCGATGTAAGATCAGTATCCCAAGACAGTTTCCAGATTAGCCTTTGCTTGGTTGGCTTTTTCTTATTCTAAAATTCCAGAAAGGGAAAATAGCATGTAAACAAGAGGCTTTCATTCAGAAAACAGAGTTCTGCCCCTATCCAATCTTAGTAAAAGTGACTGATTCTCTCTTTGCACTTCAGAAGTCTGTCAGCTGTTTTAATGATTTTGAAAAGAAGCACATTGGCTGAGAGCCAACTGGTCTACCCATTCTGAGCTGTTCTAGAGCCGTGTTAGAACTTGTGCTCTGCTGGAAGCACTTAGGTGCTCAGGGTGGGGGAATGGTGAACTCTGTGTAAGATTGGGGATCAGCACTGAGAAGAGGGGCCTTAGAGGGACCAAAGAGGAAGACTGTAGACACAAGTATCAATCTGACCCAACTGGGGATTTGCTGGGTAAATAGGTGTTGCTACCCACTAAACACTGCTGACCTGTTGATCTGGTTCTTAGATTTGAACTGTGTTTAGCAACTCCTCATGTACTCAACTCTTGCAGTCAGCTTGCTGAGAGAGATGACCTAGTTCTCAAAGTCTGTCTCCTCTGAGCTGGAGCAAGAAATGGAAGAAAAAGAACAGCGATGTTTCAGAGCCAAAGCATAGCACTTCTTAAAAGCAGTTCATAACCAGTCTCCCATTGTCTACCAGCAATGCAGCCATGTCTTTATTCTCACTTCACAGGCAGAAAAGGAAGGGTTATGCACTCAGATTTGTACAAATTGGATACCTACTGAACAGTAGTAGGACTGGGCTAAAAGCCAAATGTCCTGTCACTGTGGTAGCCCTGTCCCCTCTGCTTCCTTGATACAGGATCACAGTTCACTCTCAGCAGCTGGTAACTGCAACCCCCCACTCCCACTGACACCTTCCTTCCTTAAGGCTTGAGCCTGGAAGCCAGGGGAGCACTTCCTTGTAATCCCAGCAGATAATAGCTTCCGTTGCACCCTCTAGTCTTACTGTTGGGGTAGGTGGTGTCGAGAGTAATAAAACTGCATCCAGCAAGGAGATGTTTGCAACTGGCGCCATAGACCCATGCCAGCCTTGCTAGTAAGCTTTCAAGCCCTGCCCCATGGCCAATGCCAAGTGTGAAGCTCAGGAAATCTGGCAACTCCAGGACACTCCACAGGACACTTTGCCTTCTTGAGTATGTGCTGTGTAGTAAAGAAAAGGCTCGGAGGGTCCAGCTGGAACTCTCTCTCCAACAGGAAAACTCTTGTTATATTCAGAACAGCTTGGAATCTATTTTGATTTGTCCTAAACTTGTAAGATATGAGGGAGGAAATCCACTGGATTTTACAATGTACTTTTCAAGGCAAACTGCCACTGCTGTCTGAGTGACAAAGAAACTGCCACTATCCCTGTAGCAGCAACAGATGGCAAGTCATCAACCCCTCATTTACCCTCTGAAGTCTGGCTCCTGCCAAACACCTACAGAGTGTCCCGTTCCCTCCAGAAGACCCAGTGATATTCCTTCTTTAAAGCAGCTCAAAATAACTGTTCTTTGAGTGACAGGCTGTTGAGTGGGTAGAAGGAGGTTATATTCCCATAGTTATGCATTTGTCCATCAAAGAAGACTTGATATTCTTTGTCAATTTGACCTTGTTCTGTCAAGTCAAAAGCTTGGGCCCCAGGGCTTCATTGTTTACCATGGCCAATGGATTTATTTATTGATTCATTAGATTTAGAATCAAAGACAATACCTGGAATAAGTTGACAGATGCTTATAATAAATAAAATGGCAACAGTGGCCCCTATTTGTTGAATATCCCAAAAATCCAGGACATGTGCTCTATTCCTAGTCTTTTATCTATCTTTATGGAAGCTCTGTGCAGCCTATACCCCAGTTTACAGGTGTGGAAAATGGAACTTCAGAGAGATCAAGTCAGTTGCCTATAGTCACAGAGCTACTAATTGATAGGACCAAAGTTTAGACCCATTAGTATAGTCAGGCTGGTGTCAGAGGTGTAGCTTGGGGACAGAGCTCACATTAAGCATGTGCAGAACTGGGCATATTCAATCCCTAGCACTGCCATCATTACCACCACCACCACCATCACCATCACCATGCACTTCCCTGCAAAATTCTGTTGCCTTTTGAGTAATTGAGATAAACATCTTAATTGCCTTGGTCCTAGAGTTCTTTAGAAGCTATCAAAAGATCATAATTAAGAATGTTCATATATTGTTACTAATATCCAATGCCTTCTTAAGACAGAATTTTAACTAACTAGCAATCATTTTGCCCACTGAGCAGCCATCTTCCCAAACCCTTTGTTTGACTTTGAAAAGTGCTAGGGACAGGCTTAGGGCTGGTGAGAAGCTGAATGCCAGTGTTATGGTTCTTATATTTGTCATGGAATGAGCACCTGAACACAATTGTTTGCAAAGCTTCCCACAAAGATAGAAAGTAAGCCTCAAATGGCTGAAAAGAAGTATATTTCCACTTAACCAGACACAGTCATATGCCAGGACATAAGAGATGTTAGTGGTTACAAAGAAAAGTTATAAATGCAGGCCGAGGGGATTGTTTGGTCAGTGAAGTGCTTGCTGCGTGAGCATGGGGACCTGAGTGCAGATCTCCAGTGCCTAAGTAAAAGCCACCTGCTGTAGACTTGCAAAAACAGGAAGACCCCTGTGCCATGCTGGCCAGCCATACTAGCTGAATCATCGAGCTCCACACTCAGTGAGAAACCCTTTCTCAAACAGAAAGGTGGAGAGTAAGGAAAATCCCTAATGTCGACCTCTGACCTACATATGTGCATGTCCATAGGGGCCAGGCGTGGATAGGGTGGAGCACAAACGTACACACTGGTGAGAGGAATTTAAAACTGTTAAAATACCATCCTGTGTCTCCATTTCTCTTGCTCTAGAGAAACAACTGAGCATGTGGGCACTTACTCTGTGTAGGTCAGTCAGACACTCAGGTACATTGCAAAGCACCTCTTTTAGCAGCTCGGACCCAGTGACCCACTACAGATGGCTTGGGGCAGAAGGACAGACCACCAGGTTTGGGAATCCTTTAGTTCCCCTTCAGTTCTTGAGTATATGTACCATGCTTGCATTTTTACTACAGAGTGATTTCTGTTACAGTGGACAGTATAGCACATATCTCCCCCTTAATAGTTAAGTGAAGGAGACAAAATCCAAACTACTTTGAAACTAGACATTAATAATAAGTATAGATAACAATAGGCTAACATTTTTGTGTATTTAGTAGTCCTTGGGATTGAACTTATGGCCTTGTACATGTGAGCACAGGCTTCCCTATTGAGCTACACTCTCAGCATTATGCCAACTTCCTATTTCCTCTATGCCAGCTAAATATTTAACTTCCTTCCTCATTAAGAAAGTTCTTTTTCCAACTCTTCTTCAGGTATTAAAAATGAACAAGAGTATCAAATTTCTCTTGAGCTGGACATCCAGTGTTAGTATGTCTCCTGACCCCCATCGGAAGCAGGCCATGTCACAAAGTAATAGCTGGTTTACTAAGGACTAACATATCTAATGGGTTCCTACCTACTCTGTGTATGAGACTGGCAGCATGACTTTGAATAATGACTCAATTTGAGTTATCTAGAAATGTCCCATTAATTCTCTATTTTCATAACCTCATGCACTTGGTATGATAGGGGTGAGGTATATTTATGAGTTTGCAACTGGCACCGAAACACTAAAAACCAGAGAACTGGGGCCAAGGATGGGGTAATGGGGGAAACAGTGAAACATCTTAGACTCACCCCATAAATAGGCATCCATGTGAGGATCTATGTGCAGGCTTTTGTTTGTAGAGGATAGAAGACCCCTTATCTGTAGCTGCTCCAGAAATAAAACTTCCTTCTCCACCCAGGCTGGGTAGGCCACCATCATCTCAGGACTGAGCAAACAGTGGTGTCTGAGACAGACAGGACTGAAAGTGGAACTGCTGAGTCACTCCTGTCCACACTGGCAGTCAAGGAAGAGGCTCCTTAACCAGTCACGGTGGCTTTTCAGAGTACTTTATCATTTTGGACTCTCAAAATGTGTGTTTAAACTCTGGGTGACCCAGACAGCCTTCCAGATGGGCACCATTCAGCTGCAAGTAGGGAAAAGTGAACCCAGGGTCCTCAGGTCACCTAACAGGGAGATTGGGCATGAGGGCTGTGCTGTAGCCCAAAAGAAACTTCTCATCTGCTGCAGCAGCTCTGGATAGGTCAGGGAGAACGCTCCAGAAACACACAGTTCGAAAGCCCCACTCCCCCACTTCCTAGATATGTGGTTGCCGCAATTATTGACCTCCCTGGGCCTTAACTTCCTTATCAGCTCCCCAAGCAAGTAAACTAGCATTATATGAAGCTTCTGGCATTGTGCCTGGGACACTGCTATGCACACAATGAATGCTAATTTCCCCTTTCTGCTGTGTGATATCATTTGAAGTAGCTCCACTCCATCCTGCCAGTCAAATGGCTTAAAATTCCACCAACCGTCCTTAAAATCCCTTCCTACAATGTAAATACCCCTAGGGAGCCCTCAGCTAATCCTTTTATCAGCTATCATTTTAAGGGGATTAGTTGCAGATTGAGAACAAAACCCAAAGGGAAAGAGATACAGAGAAGGAGGAGGAGCCAAAGAAGGAGGATCAAAATCCCCTAACCCTGGGCCCCCAAGGAGACAGGGGAAGCTAGGACTGTGGATTGCCCCTCCCAGAATTCCCTTGACTTTGCAGGAAACAAGGTGTTTAGAAAGTCATATCTATGGTTTGCAATCACAAGTTCTTCTCAGAGAGGGAGAGAGAGAGAGAGACAGAGACAGAGACAGAGACAGAGAGAGACAGAGACACAGAGAGACAGAGAGAGAGAGAGACAGAGACACAGAGACACAGAGAGAGACAGACACAGAGACACAGACAGAGAGACAGAAAGAGAGAGAGGAGTCGATGGTAGACGATGTAGGAGTGGAAAATCTGAAGTTGATAAGTTGTCCCGGGTTTGCTGTCATGGGTCTAAAGTCACAGAGGTGCTCTTAGCTCTTTTCTCAGCCCTGCCTCCTTTGTCTCCTTTGGCAGAGCCACCAGGTGCATTGAGAGTAGCAGTGTGTCAGCCTGGAGGGCTCTCAGAAGAGATTCTTCTCCTTCCTTCCCTAACTCTTTTTTTCTCTATGCATACCCCCACCCCCAGCCAACTACCAATCCTGATAGAATTACCCAAACCACAGAAAGAACAGAATTGTTGCAGAGCACATGACTGAACCTTATGTGACTAGTACTGCAGAGCTAGGAGGATCACAAGGACTTCCCAAGGCCAAGACAGAACTCATAAACTTCCATCCTCAAAGACCTTGAACTAGAATCAAACCCAGGCTCTATTCCTTGGGGGACCCTGGAGAGAGACAGACTAGCTTTGACCAAGCCTAGAGAAAGTGTTGCCTGCCTTGTCCCTCATGTGTTCATGTCCAGGAGCTGGCTCCGTAGAGATGGGGACTGAGGAGTGCTAGTGTGGAGCTGCTAGTTGGTTGGCAGATATCAGAAAACATTGGTCAGGCTTGACTTCATTGTGGTTTTCCCCTTCTACCATCCTGCTAAACCCATTGTTATCCAACATAGAGAAAGCATTGATTGATGTGAAATCATTGCTTCAACAGGGAAGTGTAAAAATGTCTCACTGCGTCAGAGGGAGGGTCCACCAGCAACATGTGCACTGTGCGTCCTGCAGCAGGCAGATGATATCTATCTGTGAAGCATTTGCAAGGCTTCTGTTTTACTGCACCCTGATTTTTCTGATAGCAGCAGTAAACCACCCGATGCCTCAAATCATCTGTTGGTCAGACCTCTCATTAATTTAGGTTGACTCTGCTAGCATTGCTAATAAATCCTCAGCCCAGAATTGGAAAGAGAGAAACATCTGGAACAGGGAAGGTGAGGGGAAGCTGAAAAGAAGGGAATGGCTAAGGGAAGAAAAGCAGGGAAGAGAGAACCCAGGGAAACCAGGGGCACAACATAGCAAGAGACAAGTGAAGGGGTTACCCCTGAGCTAAAGCTCGGAAGCCTGCTACATGTGCTAACACACTCAATACTCAGAAAACTGACTTACTTTACCATTCTAGCTCTGCCTAAAACCATTATTTACCTTCATAATGAGCAGAGGAGAGAGTTCAGCTGGTAAAGTACCTGCCTGGTATGTGTGAAGACAGGAGTTCAATTCCCAGAGCCCAGCTTGTTTTGTTTTGTTTTGTTTGTGTGTATGTGGTTGGTTGTTTTTGCCAGCTATGAGGCTTGGGAGATGGTTCAGTGATTAAGAGCATTTGCTGTTGTTCTTTCAGAGGACCAAGTAAATTTCCCAGCACCTATATTAGGTGGATCACAAACTCACAACCACCTGTAACTCCAGCTTCAGGGGATGCAACACTCTCTTCTGGCCTCCTTATATACCGCACACTTGGCATATGTTCACCACCCCCTCACACATAAATAACATAAGTATGTGTCAAAGCCAGAAATGGTGACCTGTGCTTGTAATCCCAACACTGGGAAAGCAGTGACATGACAAACCCAAGAAGGAAGGAAGGAAGGAAGGAAGGAAGGAAGGAAGGAAGGAAGGAAGGAAGGAAGGAAGGAAACCATGGATGGCACCTGTGGAAGGATGCCTGAGACTGTCACTCACCTCTGTGTGCACACACTCACACACATGTGAACAAAACTATTTTTGCAGTGCTATGGTTTGTATTCATGCATGCCAGACAAGCACTTCAATATAACCCTAGCTGCTTACTTATTTATCTAGACAGGTTCTTGCTATGTTGCCCAAGCGGACTTCAAATTTCTGAGCTCAAGTAATTCTCCTCCCTCAGCTTCTGAGTATTTTGGATGACAGGTGTGCTCCACTGAGCCAACTTCCTTTTTTAAAACAAGAAAACTGAAGTAAGGAGAGTTCATAAATTTTCCCAAGGTTACCATGTGATAAAGTGCAAGGTTGGAAAATTAAAGCTCTCACTGGTACTTAAAACTGGTACTGCTGACCCAGAGCAACACATTCAGATCAGCAAAACCCTTAAAACCTAGAAGATCCCATCCAGGTCAAGTACATGGGACACATAAATGTTGTGTTTAATCTCACCAGTTCACCTTAATGTGGATCCCTGTACTGGATCCAGCTCTCCTGCATAGCATATTTCCTAGAGAAGACAGTGGGAGGGAAGAGCCACAGACCGTGTGATAGCTTACTTTACTCTGTTCACAGTCTATCAACAGTCACTAGGATTCTCAAGATTAGATCAGAAAAGCGCCCACAAGCCCTGACTATCCTTTCCACAAGACATATGTCCCTGAACACTCAGCTACTTTGTTTTGTGCCTCTTCTGGAGCCGTTCTATACGTGTGTTTTCAACTGTGAGAATGAGAGCTTGCCCAAGCCCCAAAGCATGTCTGTACCAAAAAGTATTTTCTTATGCTCCCAAATTTCCATTCTTACCAAAAGCACCTCCAAACCTTCTATTTCCCAGTTGTTGATATACCACCCTGCCCTCACTGACCTGACCCCACCCTGTAGCAAGGTTTGAACAAACACAGAGTAAGAACTTCTATTGTTCTTACTCTTGTAATTCACTATGGCCTCATGAGAGATGTGGTATGGTTGCCTTCAAAAGCAAATTATCCCCAGAAAGATCAGCTAAGTTCTCCAAAGCACACAGAAATTTATTTAAGTGGAAAGAAGAGAATAGTTGAGTCTTCGGGTTCAGGTCCAGGTCCCTTTAGAACCTATCTTGGAACTTAAAGTATAATCCAATAAAAGAAATGATGGAGGAAGTTGGAAAAGAAGTTAAGCTGCAGAGTGTTGAGTCTCTGATAACACTTTCTCCTCTTCAGTGTTCAGCTCACACTTGAACAGAAGTCCTTCATGGTTATGAGTCAATATACAGCTGCCCCCAAGCTGCCATCTCCCTTTAAAGGACCAAAACACAGTCCATTTTAACCCATCCGAAGTTAACAAGGAAGGTAGAAAGTCGCAGACGTATCTCCTAGAGGACAGACAGAAGGACTGGCCTTTGTCCTCCTGCCTGTCCTACAAGAAACCTGACCTGTGGCCTGATGCTGTGGGGGCCTGAGCCTCCTGAGAAAACGTGTGCTAGAGGAATGCAGCTTAGGTGAGTGGGTCCTGG
The DNA here is from genome assembly GCF_011064425.1 of Rattus rattus. NCBI lineage: Eukaryota > Metazoa > Chordata > Mammalia > Rodentia > Muridae > Rattus > Rattus rattus. Next base: position 31,228,139 of record NC_046159.1, on the reverse strand, counting down.
TAGGGCCTAGCATTGCGTCTGCTTTAGATAAGCCCTGTACTCAAGGCAGAATCAGATCTGGACAAGATGGAAGCTTTGTAGATCTGCCCAAATCAGTTGCTCTCTAATCAATCCCAGGACTGTGTGAATGAAGACTGGAAAGATTCTTTCCCAATTTGCAGCCTGGGGAGTAAGGATGTAAAAACTGACTCCAGCCTCCTGGAGTATGTGAGTCAACAGTGCTTCCCCAAAGGGCCTTCTGGGCAGCCCTAGCCAACACAGAGCCCTTGACCCTGAGTGGACTCCAGACTTGCCCCTCACCTCAGCAAGGTGCGATGGCCCTTTAGGGAGTGTCCTAGCAGGCCCTGGGCCCTGGGGAGTAAAGAAAAGGGAAAGGATGAGATAGCTCTGGGGGCCTGTCTGTGGCACAGTCTCAGCTCAATGAAGGTCCAAGGGAGTGTGTAGAGGGAGGTGGAAAGAGAAACAAGGAAGAGAGCAGAGGAGCTCCCAGGCCTGTGAAGAGCAGAAGCCGAGAAACAATTGATTCACTTTGCTTTGACCTAAGACCAAGAGAGACTGGGTTTTTGCAGAGGGAAGGGGGTGTTTTTAATAAGCTGGTTCTAAGTTTAATATGTAAGCCCATGAATACACTTTTCCAATTCAATTTTTAAATTTATTTCCCTAGTTGAATTATGTGAACTGTGTACTAGAGGGAGTTACAGATGAGAATGCATCTTAGAACTTTTGAATTAGGGACTTAGAGATCACTGATAGAGTGTACATAGGAGAGAACTGAGCCCAACAAATTTAGTGAGTCAGACCCAAGATCACGGAGCTGGTGAAGACAAAAATGGAGAGACTATGGCCCTTTCTACTCTGTGGCCTCCTTCCTCGACTGTGTGCTCCCTGAACAGAGATTTGGGCAGGGGACAGCCAGGCTGATCAGTAAATGATCTAACTTATCACTGGAGAAAATATATTTAATCTGTGGCCACAGCATCTCAGCCCTTCAGCCAAACATCATCCATCACATCAATAAAGAGTAACTTGCCAAAGAAGAGTCTGAAAATCCAAACCAGATCCTTCCCCACTCCTGGAGCAGCCGGTCACATTTCATTCCCTGAGCCAGGTTTCAGCCCATCATTCACATGCCGGGGTCTCGTTGTTTGACAGAGACCCTGTGTTCATTCCTATAATCTCTTCGGCAGTGTCGTCCCCTCTGGTGCTGCTCAAAAAGGGGAAGGAAGAAGAAAGGTCCCAGAAGCCCAGGCTTCCAGAACAGGCTGTGTGGGCCCAGGAGTCTGACTCAGCCCTGCCTATCCAGGATGCTAGGACTGAAATACACACACATTCACACAACCTCAGGCTTTCAAAACCTGAGATATTGTTAAAGAGGGAGTGAGGGAGGCAACAGTCATTATACCAGAGCCCCAATCTAAAATTCAGCTTTCCTTGAAGCTTCAGTGGTTGCTTAGCTTTTGAAATGTTTACTTCTTTATTGTGAGTGTATGTGAACGTGTATACACACACACACACGCACGCATACACATACTCACACACAGACACAGACACACACACACACACACACACACACACACACACACACACACGAGAGCCACAACACATATATGGATGTCAGAAGATAGTCCATTTCCCTCCTTGACATGGTTCTAGGGTTCAAATTCAGGACATTGGGGTTGCACGGCAACAAGAGCTCTACCTGCTGAACTGCCTTGCTGGCCCAAGTGATTTCGTTATGGGATAAAGACACAGTACTTACAGGGGTGGATTCTCTAGGCCAGGACTAAGTCATTTGTTCCATTCTCAGAGCCTGAGACTTTTCATTCTTGTTATTATTCCCATGGTCCTTCATTTAATGTTGGAATTTCAAAGGAAACTGTACTTAAGCCAATCGATGGGATATGTTAGAAAAGAAAAAAAGTCATACCAAAGACATGTTTCCTTCTGTAATGAAAAAGAATCAAAACTGAAAGAATGTTCGTAAAGTTCCCCGAGACCACACTGTTCTCCTGAGCTTTGCTGTGGATGAAGGTTAAGAGAGTATATTAGATAGGCCAAAACAAAACACCATTCCCAGCAGGTGTCTTCACTGTGGTGATCCTACCTGCAGACTTGTTCACCAACTACAATCTACTCTTCTGTCTGGGGCTGTGGCCAGGACAACCACTGGCTCAGTAACTCAGCCAGCTGAGAGCCCCCTGGGCATCCGTCCACTGGTGGCTCAGAGACATCAGAACACTGCTACTTCCTGGGCACAGAAGGAAAGAGAATGCAGTGCTGACCGCACAAGGGAAGGGAGACTTAAGTTATAGTGTTTGGATCAAATGAGCCCAGTCCTGTAACTATATAACTATCCAGCAATTGTGACCTCAGACGCTGAGAGCAGAGGTGGTCATAAGGTGCTATGGGGCTCAGAATAACAAGATGAGGGCAAGAGAGGAGAGGTGGGGAGAAGGCATTCCACCCCACTGGTGCTCCTTTTGAAGAAGCAGCTGATATTACTACAAAGTGAGGAGGCTTCATGCAGTGGGCACTGAGTCTCTGTAGATTGTCTGATGGATCTAGATGTTGGAGGAAGTTGGAGTAGAAGTGCCTTGCTGCTGTTAGAGCAGAAGGATAACTAGGGAAACTGAGATGGGGGAGAGGGACAGTGGCAGATGAGAAGGATATAAAGATGTGAGTGAGTTTATGGTGAAGGGGGAAGAGCGGCCATACTTAACAGAGTGAGCAACCTGCAGGGTTAACCTTCGGAATCAATGCAAGTTGCTGAATGTGTCCTAAATGTTGTAGATGAATCCTACTTTTAGTAGGTCTTAAAGAGAAAACCCATAAATTCTAGCAAACACAGTAAGCTAAGAGTACAAGAACCAAAACACAAACCCTTTACTCAGAAATTTCAAAGCAGCAGGTATGGTAGAGCACACATTTGATCCCAGCACTCAGGAAGCAGAGGCGGGCAAATCTCTGTTCTAGGCCAACCTAGTTTACACAGTGAGCTCTCGGCTAGCCAGAACCGCATAGTAAGACCCTGTCTGGAAATAGATTGGGGGTTGGGGGGGGATTTAAAACATACTTCCAATAGCTCTTGGGTTAAAAGATAATAAAGCCAACATTCTGAGATAGGCTATTCTAAAAGAACAATGAGAGCCTGTTCCTGAAGGCCTGTGGGATGAAACCAAAGTGACACTGGGGGAAAATTTAGAGCCCTAATGAGCTCATGAGAAATCCTAAAACTAAAAGAGCAAAGCACTCAAATCAAGAAGTTAGGAAAGGAGAGGGGAAAAAAAGGAAAGAAAGAAAGATGGAATATATTTATTTTAAAAGGAGTTAAACATTGAAAAAATATAACTTTAAGTTGATTAATAAAACTAAAGGTTATATTTTAATGAAAAAATAGGGGGCACGGCTGAAGAGATGGCTCCGTGATTTAGAGCACTGACTCTTCTCGTAGAGGGCTCAGATTCAATTCTCAGCACTCGCCAGTAGTTCACCCCCATTGGAATCTGATGCCTTGTTCTGACCTCCAGAGGCAGCAGGTCTGCATGTGGTGTGCATTCTTACATGCAGACAACACACAAAAACTAAAATAAATAAGGAGCATAGAAAATCTTAAAGAAAAATAGATCTTTTACAAATAAAATTTTAAAATGAGAAAACACGCAAAAAGCATTGAGTTAAGAAGCATAAAAAGGGCAGATTCCATTAGTTTATAAAAAGGGAGAAGAAAACAGAAGAAAGACTGGTTGAAGAGTGAAAGTGTTCCGCTGGGCTGGGAGGGGGCCATGAGGGCAATGGGAGGGAATATGGTCAAAGTGCATGCAGTACGTGTATGGAAACATCATGATGAAATCCACTCACCATTATGCACAATTAATTTAGTTAATAAAACCTTTTCAATATATAATAAAAATAGATTCCAGATTATACTAGAATATCATGTACAACTTCATCCTAAAGAATTTATTTGTCTTACTTTATACATTATAAAAAGCCTAGGTGGATGAAAAGTAATACAAGAAAAGTTAAAGGTAATGAAGGACTTGTTACCACGGCCAGAGGACTCTTCAAATGAATTCCAAGAAACCTCAAAGGGACAGTTAAAACTGAAGGGAAAAACTAACAAACAAACAAAACAAAAACAGCTCCACTCATAAGGCTGGTTCCCAGTTACTACCCAAACAAGCAAGGGCTGGCTCAGATGGTAACACTCCTGACCACATCACCCACAGATATTACGAAGCCCCAAATAAGCCCTTAACAAATGAGTGCAAGGACATAAGGTGTCTGTTAATGTAAACCGCTACATTAGGTTAAGATAAGATTGCATCTTTTCAGATTTCACATCTCTTTAGATAGAAATTTTAAAAGCCATCAATAAAATTTAACCAACATTCCTGACTAAAACAAATTTAAAACTTTAAAATTCCTGGAAAACCAAATCAAATCATATTCACCGCAATCTACAGCAAATGTCACACTTGTGGCAAAGCAGTAGCTACTTGCTTCCCGGTCAGGTAAAACTGACACAAGGGTTTCCTAGCAAGTGGCTCGGATGCTACCCTGCAGAGAGGGGAGCATCCCTCCACAGTGCAGCAGTCTTTTATCTTGCTGGAAATGGGATGTGCTGTGCTAAGCAAAAAACAAGTGTAAGCAAGGCTTACACTTGAAAATCTTATTTGAAGCTGTTATGAGAATGTAGGTAGAAGCTATTAAAAACAATCATCCAGAAGGAGCAAAGATTGGAAATGTGATTTCAGAGAAGAGAAGCATGTTGACAGAGAGGCCTTGGATAGAACACCTTAGGATGCCCCTGATGGTGTCACCGCACTTAGTCCTGGCTGGGAAGGGCTTGAGCTTTTGATTCCATCCTTAGGTCTTGCCATTAGCTGCCGAGTTTTACTCCTCGAACCCGCTTAAGATATAGGGCAGAGATGGGGCCTTGGCTCTGCGGTAGAGCATGTGCCCAACAGCTCAAGGTCTGGGTTTCACCTCCAGCCCGGGGAGGGAGCCGGGAGCCTGAAGCTGCACAGGTTAGAGCCAGCCCAGAGGTATGACGAAGCCTCTTTCTCTTCTCGTTCTCCCAGACCGCCCAGGCTTGCTGAACGTGAAGCCCATCGAGGACATCCAAGACAACCTGCTGCAGGCCCTGGAACTCCAGCTGAAGCTGAACCACCCGGAGTCCTCCCAGCTGTTCGCCAAGGTGCTCCAGAAGATGACAGACCTCAGGCAGATCGTCACAGAGCACGTGCAGCTCCTGCATGTGATCAAGAAGACGGAGACAGACATGAGCCTTCACCCTCTGCTCCAGGAGATCTACAAGGACTTGTATTAGCAGAAAAGTCCCAGTCGCTGACAAAGTGTTCCTTCTATCGATTGCACTATTATTTTGAGGGAAAAAAAATCTGACACCTAAGAAATTTACTGTGAAAAAAGCATTTAAAAACAAAAAGTTTTAGAACATGATCTATTTTATGCATATTGTTTATAAAGATACATTTACAATTTACTTTTAATATTAAAAATTACCACATTATAAGATTGTTTGTGGTATTTAAAGAGTGGACGTATGTCTCCCATTCAGCCATCACAGATTTGGGGAAGGATTTCCCCCATTTTATTTCTTTTCTTCTTTCTTTCTTGTTCATTCTTTGACATGCATGTGTGCTTGTATATATGTTTATGTGTGGGGGTGCTGTGCATGTGTATGGAGGCCCAGGGGCAGCTCTAAAGCTGGCTCCTCAGAACTGTCACCTTCCCACTTTGAGACAAGGTCTTTCATTGGCCTAGAATCAACCAATTAGGTTAGACTAGCTGGTCAGTGAGTCCTGCGGAGCCTCGTGTCCCCGCCTGCTCATCACTACCCTACCTAGCATTTTTAGATGAGTGGAGGGGAGGGGTTGAACTCAGGTCCTCATGCTCTCTAGGCTTCACAAGAATTCAAACTTTTTCCATGACTCTAACAGAATCTTCACTCATCACCAGCAACCCGTTTAACATGTGATCATCCCTCCATAATCATGGGGTCTGGTGCCAGGTCTCCTCCCGAAGGTACCAAACCCCACAGGTGTTCACATTTTGATAACACGATATGTTGCAAATAAACTATGCACCCTCTCCCTATCATTTGAACTCTCTGTAGATACCTACGCTGCCTGACACATTGGCAATGTCGTGAGCTGTATTGCAATAGTATTTGGGAAATGGTGACAGGGATGGAAAGAGTCATAAAATTCAAGAATTCATAAAAGTTTCTCCAGAATATTTGGCCAAAACCCACAAATTTGAAGATCTGTCTATACTGCCTACTAATGGGACACCAATGTGGCCCCAGGTGTCATCTCAACACTGCCAGAAGCTCCAGAGGGCACAAATGTTTTAAGTGTTAGCACTACAGGATTAGGGAGTGTAGCTGTCTGTAAAGTGCTTGCATAGCAAACAGATAGCCATGAGTTTGATCCCTACAACTGCAAAAGGAAAAAAAAAAACTATAACAAAATAAAAACAAGCAAAAAAAATCGCATTGGAAGGCATCTGTAATTGTAGCACTTAGGAAATGGAAGAAGTAGGCTCAGGAGTTGAACATTATTTTTCAATATTGCCTTTCTATCAAGGCCAGCCTAAGATACATGAGGCCCCATCTCAAAAGGGACTGAGTGCCTGGAGAGGTTGCTTGGTGTTTAGAATACTGGCTGCCCCATTCACTTCCCAGCACCCATATCAGGTGGCTTACAACCACCTGTAACTCCCAACTACAGTCTAGCTGATGCTTTCTTTGGGTATCCGCACACACATGATATATACATACCTGTAAATAAAATATTTTTAATTTAGAAAAATGAAGGGGCAGATGCCACAGCAGGCCATATGAGCCTGACCACCTGTTTTCCAACCAAGGAAGACATATGAAAACTTGAATTAATAGTGTGCACTTGTAATCCCAACATGTGCATGGCGACATGGGAGGCAGAGACAAGAGAATGTCCTGGAAGCTCTCAGGCCAGTTAGCTGGGATAAATGAATATTTTTAAGACTTTAAGAGTCTGCCAAAATGAGTATATCATTCAATTAAGAAGAAAAATATAACTCTTTCTTAAAACACTATAATACATTATATAATCATGTGCTGGATGAATGGCTGGGGCTCTTGGTCACCTGCTAGGGGCTGGTTTGTGGGGAAGTGAAGATTCATAAAGATTGACAAGTTAGGATAGAACCTGTGGACTCAGAGGCAGGCCTCAGGGATGGTGTTGAATTGAGAATCTGCAAGAAAGACAACTAAAGACAAAAACTAGCAAGGACAACAGAACAGAAAAGAGGAGAGCCTTGCTGTTCCCTGACCCTAGAGGTAAACAGAAGAGATACTGTGACTCCTCCCATCAGCCTCCCAAGGACCGTTTGCCCAGAAATCCCTTACTCTACCAAACTCAAAGGCTCATGATTCCTATTACGTTTGTAACAGATGCCAGCTAGCAGATTATAAATTGTTCCCTAGCATTAGAGGCTTCTGGGTTGTTAAAGCCATCAGATTCACATCACGTCTTTAAAGCATGTCCTGTTACTGAATGATCATGCGGTCTCTGCTCTCCAGGAAGACTGTTCCCATGCCCTAACTTAATCCCTTCATTTACCGTAACAAGTGGTGTTTCTACCCAGGAGGATACAACTTTAGAGCTGGGGGCTGTCAAGCCAAAACATCAAGAAAGATCTTTCTATCCTCTTGGAAAGAAATGTATCTCCAAAGAGTGAGATTATGAAAGCGAGTCTTGACTCCAGCCCTAAAAATATACACACGCTACACCCTTCAGAAAGGCAACCTCAGAGTCCAAACCTTTAAAATGACAGATAGAGCTAAGACGCATAGGAACCAGAGCCAAGGCTGTCTGAGTGACATCCAAACATTTGGAAGGAAGGTGACAAATTCACTCGGCCATATGGTGGTTTCTTTCTGCCTTGATGCAGAGCATCCGGGGATTTTGAAACATCTAGATGACTGCTGGGTGCCTTCACAACGTTGGCGCCACATTGGGAGTTTATCGGGGAGATGGCGAGAGAAAATGTGCAAGCCACAGGCAAGGTGGGGCTCTCAGTGGGACCTGGGAGGCGATCCCTTGTTTACAAGGTTCTCAAACAAAAGGCCTTTCAGCTCTCTGCCTGATCTGGGTTCCCACTAGTGCTCCACAGCCTAGCCAAGCCCTTTCCACATTTTCAAGCTCTGTTGCCAATGGAGTGAGGAGAGGGATGCTCTCAGCTCTTTGGCACTGATGCTTAGCGTTAAATAGCTTTTAAATCCTGGCAGCTTTCAAATTCCCATCTCTTGGATTTTTCCCTGTGGCTTGGATGATCATTTGCTAAATATTTTACAACACATTATATTCATCTCTAAAGCTCCTGCCCCTTCCCTGCCCCCTCCCCCCAGCATGATTCACAAGTTAATCAACACATGCATCATCGGTTATTCAAGCACTTTCTCTGGGCTCAAACACACTTAGGGATGCCTGTTAATAAAAATAAGAAGAAAAGTAACTTTGGTCAAGAGTCAAGCCCTTATCCCACACCTCTACTGACCACAGCCCAGCATCCTTCAACATCTTTCTGTGATGAGCGGAACACAGGAATAGCAGGCTCCTCAAGAAACCGGAACTTCACAGCCACGGGAAACCCGGCTTCTCCACCGTAGGAAACCTGAGCTAACCTGCATTTCTGGGCTTTTGTTCTTGTTTGCCTTTTATTGTGTTTGACTTCCGTGTTTAAGTCCAAGTGAGGAGCAAGGAGGATTCAGTTGGGGGTGTCAGGGGGGTTATAGGGGAGGGGGGTTCAGCTCAGAGGTAGAGCATGTGTTTAAGCTGTGTGAGGTCCCAGGTTCTATACAGTGTGTCCCTCCCTGTACAATTGTATTAGCTAGTGTCATAGTGCAGATTCCCAGTTGTGGGTTTGAAGTCCTAAACTAGAGGGATGGTCACACACACACACACACACACACACACACACACACACACACAGCAGCGGCCACAGTCTTCCAGTGACTCTTCTTTGGCCATCAAAGAGCAAGTCCTTGCCATGAGTAGGCCCTGACTTGTGTGTTGTCTACTACAACTGTAGTGCTGAGGAAAGGAGGCGGGATGATGGTTCCAGGGATGGGGGGTGCCCAAAGTGAGGACTGGGATAGAGCTGTTTATTCCTCCCAATCACAAGGGCAAAAATCATAGTTCATTTCTATCATCATCAGTGCTATCATAAGATCAAAGAGCTGGGGAGTCTGTCCTTCTCTAGATAGACACTTCCCTGATTTCCTCTTCCCTCACCCCAACCTGGTTATTAGCCAGGTTCCTGGGGATCTCTGCATACATCAACACCCTGTTATCTGTACATTCTATCCCTCGTCTGTCACTTGGACAAACACGCAGACACACACACACACACACACACGGGTGGGGGAGGAGAGAGAGAGAGAGAGAGAGAGAGAGAATAAGTTTTAAAAGATTAAGAAGCAGGCATATGTTAGTCCCATATGCTAGTCAGGAGACTGGCATTGAAGAACTGCTAGAAATTTGAGGACAACCTGGTCAACAAAGCAAGTTCTTGCTTGAAAAAAAAATGAATAAACACATAAACACAGACTGGGGAGATCATTTAGTGAACATACTGCTTATTGTGCATACGTGAAGACCTGAGTTCAGATCCCCAGTGTCCATGTAGAAGATTTATGCTAGGGAGACAGATAGGGGGACCCCCTATCCCAAAGACTTAGCGGCCAGCCAGCCTAGCCCAACAGCAAGCCCCGTGTGGCGTGAGAAGCCATCCTTCAAAATAAATAGATACCAAACAAACAAATGAACAAAACAGCAGATCTTAGAGTTAAGAGACCCAGGCACGATCTAGTCTCATCCACAGCTCATATTTGGCAAAGTCTACCCTGGAGAGAAGGTGAGGGACAGGCCCAGCCCTCGAGGGGTGAGTAGATACAGCCCTGAAGTGAGAGCTGAGCTGCTGAGAGATGCAGATCCTCAGAGTGTATGACACAGAGGAGTGTCCCGGCTCTCCAAGAGGGTCAGGGTGGAAAGTCCGAGGGGCCAAGCATGTGTCAGACTGGGCCATGAGTCTACCCCATGGTAAGGAGATCTCTTGGAGTGTGTTTGGAGACCACAGGGATCCAGATGAAGTTGCCAAGCAACAGAGGGATGTGATCAAATTTGAAGTTTGGAAAGCAAGCTTCCCAAAGTCAACACTGCCCAAAATATACATTCCCTCTCCAAGGCTCTCCAGGATGGTCCAGGCTTGAATGGCTACCTGAGGGGATGGATTCCTTAGAGACTTCCAGCCTTAAGGCCTTGCTTTGCCCCCCTGGCCCCCACTTATCATACTTATTCATGCACCCTGAGGTTCTGACTCACTTTGACCCTGTAATCCAGTGACAGTCTTCTGGCCCACACAATGGCATCCTCTTCCTAATTCACAGTTCCTTCCAGTTCCAAGGAGCCAAGGCCTCACATACCCCCAACCCACAAAGGATTTCTGCCTCTGCAAGGAACTCAGTCTCCATTGCTTTACCTACTTCCATATCAAGATCGTTTCTATTCCCAGGTCTCCAATCTACATCCACATCTATTTTCCAGAAAGACCACTTGACCAAGAATTAGGGCTATGGTCACAGTTCAGCGGTCAAACACTTGCCGAGAACACAAGGCGCTGGGTTCAGTCTCTGGTACACAACAAAGTAGTTACACAAGACAGGAAGTCCTAGGCAACAGCGAAGATCAACATATTCAAAGTGTTGGCTGCCTGTATCTTCTTTCCAAATGCTAGCACTACCACCAGAGGGGCTAATAGCTTAATGAGAAGATCCCAAATGCATGGAACCCTTCAAGCTACCTTGAATGACAGCGGGAGAAGGGAGGGAAGGATGAAGCAAACTTCTTGGGGGGAGCACTGGTGTAAGATCGCAGATCATTACATACGGCTGGTAGGAGCCTGGCGTGGAGTATGTTCAAATAACAGCATCCTGGTTAACTAGAGTTATACTGGCTGGGGTTAAAATTCCAACTCTACAATGTACCAGTCTAATGACCATGAGGAAATGGCCAGTGTCTTAATCTCTTTAGGTCTAAATTGCCCTCAAATGTAAAATGGGGTAATAATACCATCTCCCGGTGATTGTGATGTAATAATGACTATAAAGTAATTCTCAGAGTTCCTTGGCACATCCCTGTCACTCACAGGCAGGATTATTGCTGCTCTTACAAATGTGTGCCCTTTAAGGCCTGGGGTGCTGCCTAGTATGCAGGAAGCCTTGGATTTATCTCCAGGACCACAGAAAGTAATTAATTTAAAAATAAGACATCCAAGAGCTAGAGAGACGGCTCGGCAGTTAAGAGCACTTACTGACTCTTGCAGAGGACCTGAGTTTGATTCCCGGCTTGCACGTCTGGTGTCTCACAACTACCTGTAACTCTAGCTTCAAATGATCTCATGCCCTCTGTTGGCCTCTGCAGACACTGCACTCACAATACACACTGTAAACACACACACGCATACACACACAGAGAGACCGGAAGAGACCGGGACAGACAGACAGACAGACAGACAGGCAGGCAGGCAGGCAGAGACAACAGAGCCAGAGAGAGACTATGAATATGTGAGCGTAATTTTAAAAACATAAGACAAGATGGGCCCATGAAGGTTTTTCTATCTTACGTGTCTGAACCCAGAATACGCCACAACATAGTCTGCATTTGTTTATTTATTGATTGGTTTGTTTTGGGTTTTGAGACAGGGTTTCTCTGTGCAGCCCTGGGTGTCCTAGAACCTACTTTGCAGACCAGGCTGGTCTCAAACTCAAAGATAGGCCTGCCACTGCCTCTGCTAAAGGCGTGAGCCGCTGCCACCTGACTGAGAGGCTGGATTCTTCAGAGTGAAAATATATTCAAGAGAGTGTGTCCCTAGTCCACAAGTATTAGGAGGAAAAAACTATTTGAAAGGCAACTGTACTGTGCTCTGATTTAGAACGAGTGCAAAGCACGAGGCTGAGGGAATGTTCTCTCCAAAAGCACCAGGGCTTTTCTCTGGCGACTTCTGCTCCTAATTTTAGATAAATATTACATAGTTTGAATTTCCAAAGGGGTTATAATGAATAAGAAAATTGCTAATTTGACTCTGTAGGGAGTGGGTTGGGATATTTCCATCCCTCTGGAGTTTTGTAAATATGTTCCAGGGCAAATGTTCCCGGGAGAATGTCATTTCTGGGATCTGCTTAGAGCCAAGGGCTGGTCTCAGGGACAACAGAAGTGGCTTCCTGCAAGAGTAGGAATGTGGCTCCCCAGGCCCACTTCCGAGGTACTACAAACCATGGAATCTGGATGAGAGGCTCCGTGGTCTGACTGACAGACCTGCCACTTTTAGCTGTGGGGCTGTGGACAAGTCCTCTCTGGGGAAGTCCATTCATCACGAGGCAAGGATGGGCCTCTGTTCCCGGATATACCAGTGGTACCTAGCTTGCACGTCTCCTGGAAGCTCAAATAAAGAGACCAAGACAAAAACCTTATTATCACTGTTGGTTGCAGACAAGAGGGTTTGGCACCCAGTGAACCCAGGGAGCTAGCCTAAAGGTTGAAGAAAGAAAGGTGGAGACCCACACAATTCAGGTGTCTTTCTTGGTTGTGCTACTTGAGAAAATGAAAGCACGTGAAATCAACTGAATTTGAATGCTGGTGTGGCTGTGTACCTGTTGGCAGCTACGAGCATGTTGAATCCTCTCTGGGCCTCAGTTTCTCTATCCGCACAGCTAGATTCTAGCCGTGACACCCGGAGAACGCAGGCCTCCCGGGGAGGCAGGCCAGAGGACAGAGCTCTGGCTGTCCATCAGAGGCCCACGGTCTTTGCTGCCTGAGCATGTGTTCTCAGCTCAGAGCCACCCAGGCCTGGGCCAGGCTGCAGCCTGCGCTCATTAAGGGCCTGGGGCTGCTCCAACCTGAGTGAGTTGGCCGCCTCCAAGGGCAGGGGAGGGGACACCGGATGGCGGGTTGGTTCCCACCCGAAGCCAAGCTTAGAGAAGGGCGTTGTGCTGAGTCAGTTGCTGGCAGCTTGGCCTGGGGTCCCTGGCCACCCTGCCTGCCAGATGGTCCAGCTCCAGGCAGTCCTCGGAGGAGCCCATGTTATGCCTCCAAGGAGCCCATGTTATCGACGATGCTGCCGCTGCTGCCACAGTGGTGGGCAACATGCCTTGGAAAAGCTGCACTATGGCCAGGCCTCCCAGGGCTCCCGGGGTGGGACAGCTGCTGATGAAGGGGGACTTTTTTTTTTTTTTAGGAGCTGCCTCCTACTGGCCAGTTGCTAGCCAAGGTTTTCTCCTTGCTCCGTTGCCTGATGAGGGTGGCTATTCTCTCAAACACCACGCACACGCTTTGCTCATAAACTGCCTTCCACCTCCTGAGTCCTGGCTCAAGCTTAGTAAGGCAGTGTTTGGGTCAGGACACGGCCAGGAGCTCATGGCAAGGATATCTGAGCAGAGGAGGCCCTAATGCAGAGGTCACATGCAAAGTGAAGGCAGGACTCGGAGATGCCATCGGAGGAGGCAAGCTGCGGGGTGAGGGAGGCCCTCAGACCTCCAAGAAGCTTCAACCGAGGGACAGCCCAGGGAGACAGGTGGGAATGAGGATGCAGGCCATGCCATGAAGCAAACCAACGCACAGGTCTGGGCTCCAGCCCCGAAATCCACAGATGCTGTGGCCAGATGTGTAAGACAGCACAGGATTTGCATGGAACCCTCATACTCCCTTCTGTAAGTTCGAAACCACGTCTGCATTAAAATGCTCAACTCAGCTAAGGTGCTGTGGAAAGAGGTGCCACGCCAATTTGGAAAACAATGACCCAAGTCTGCACATGCTCAGTACAGACATAACTTTCCCTAATATTATATGCAAAATTGTTTGGGCTCACATATGTGGAAGCCATGGATACCAAGAGTTGAATATCTTTTGGGTTTTTTTTAGTTTCAAAATCATGCTTAAAATATTCTTTGAAAACCAAATGTGTCTCACTTGAATCCGAGGACTTCCAAAAAGGAAAACTCTCCCCAAGATGAGGTACTCGCTTCCTCTTACGGCTTCACAAGCCTCTAGGACAGGGCTGTGTACCCCACTCTCAGAAACACAAGCCCTATTGACCTTTAGAGAAAAGATATGGCTTGCCGGGTGTCACACGGGTGACAGTCTCTTCCAACCAAGCAGAGACGCCATTAAAGACTCTGAGCTTGGGGAGACAGAGAGGAGGGGGAGGTAGCCTGAGGTCAGCAGAAGCAAGACAAGGAAAAAATAGAGCCAATGTCAGTAAATGTTCACTGGCCTTGCCTGTCCCCAGCTCTCCTCAGCCTCTAGGGACATAGAGATAAGGCTGGTGTGACTCAGGCCACCAAGGAACTCACTTTTGTGGAGATAAACACAGAAGCTGGCAGCCAGAGAAGCCTGGCGAGCAGAGGAAGCCAGAGGGCTGGAGGCAGGGCGGGCGAGGCTGGATAGCCTTGGGCAAGACTTCTGGAACCTTCTGTGATTCTTCTATAGCTTAGGGAGTGCATAGCTACCCCTGGAAGTCACAGTGAGGAGGCACCAAGGTGAAGCAGGGCCAGCACTGCCCACTCTGCTCCTTCCTCAAAGGTTAGCATTGGGGACAGGTTGCCACTAAAGGTAGCCTCAGCTTCCAGCTGGTGTCAGATGCCCTCTGGTATCATAAGAGATTATATAAAATTTCCCAGGCAGGCTGAGCTCTGGGGTTTCCATTCCTGTAAAAGTGGGAGAGAAAGTCAACTTGGCTGCCAAGGGAAGAGAAGGCTTCAGAGAGGAGGTGATATTTGAACTGGAGTCTCAAAGGAGGACTTAGGAATTACCTGGGCAGACAGGACGGAAAGAAATGCTAAAAGAGAGGCTCGTGTGCAAAAGTGGGCAGCACATGGGAAAGAGCGGTGTTTCTGTTTCACTAAGGCTTAGGGTACTTGGGGCAAGAGAACCAGAACAGCAGAATGGAGTCCATCGGGCTACAAGAGCTAGGCAGACTAGACTGGTGAGATCGGAGCTCATCCTAGGAGAGCGGGAAGCCATGGGAGACTTAGCAAGTATGCTTGCTTCCCTGAGGAAGTCACACTTGTAAAGGGGAAGGTTTGCTCTGGCCCACAGACTGGGGCTTTCAAATCCATGATTGGTAAGTGACATTGCTTGAAGCCGGATTCGGCTGCACACAGTGACCAAAAAACAATAAGAGGAACAAGCTGGGGCCCTATGTATAACCCCCTCAGGGGGTACACGTGATGGCCTAAGACCTCCGAACCCCTGTTCCTCAAAGGTCCCATCACCTGGGAGTCGGGCTTTGGGAGGCATCCAAGCTAGAAAGTAGCATGGCAGACACTCATTTAAACCCCTTGGCCAGCCACTAGAAAGACGAGGGTGATGGGGAGACCACCAAGAGGCTGCTACCACAAGTGACAGCAGCAGTGGGAGGGGATGGCTTCGGTCATAGAGACAGAAGCAGCAGACAGGTGTGGGAACAGCCTAGGGGAGCGCAGAAGACAAGGAGCAGGTGTTAACTTGGTGACACAGTCTATGTGGTGGTGTTTTACTTCCTGGGGAAAGATTACCTGCAGGGCCCTAGATGGGATGCAATGGGGATCTGGATCGTCAGGGTGCAATGATCTGGAAGATATGGGAGGGTCAGGGAAGAAAGTACTGACAAACACACAACGGCCACAGTAAAGGGCAGTAGAGGAGCCATCTTGACTCTCCAAGCCCCATGTCCCCCACTGAAGTCATCAGGCAACTTGACACATTTTTTTTCTTATTTTCTTTTTAAACCCTGAAAAGATTCTCCAAATACCTATTGGGCACTATTTATGTGCTGGGACTGTTGGAGAGCTTATTCCGACCAGCTGCCAGTTCTGAAGTCATCCCTGGGCAAAGACCCATGTCACCCCATGTCCACATGTCACCCCATGTCCACAGTGAGGGAGTACTCTTTCCTTTTCAAAGTTCTTCAAAGGCTTGTGAGCGATGAAGCCAACTGGAACTTAAGTCTTCCGAGATGGGTAACACTGACGACCCTTCACATTGGCAGCGCCAATGACCCCCAGGAGTGGAGGATTGGAGGCCTCCACAGATGGTCCTCACCCCAGCTACAGGCTGACCCATCCAGCATCTCTCACACATAGACATGTGCACCACAGAAAGGGTGTGCCTTGTCCTGCCTCCTTCATAAAACTTTACCCTATCTGGTCACTGGAAGGACAACTTCTCAGAGAACACCTTACCTTCTGGAGATACTTTTATAACTGCCAAGCTGAGCCCCGGACAGGTGGCAAGGCCCAAGGGCAGAGTCCTTTTCTTAAGTCCCTTCTCCCTATTGACCCCTCCCCCATCGCCTCTACCTGTGGCCCTGGACCTAAGCCAGGGTCCAAACCTAGGTTTGCAGACACTGACACTCAGCCTGGGCAGTCTCCTTGCAACCTCCCTCCCACCCTTTTCCATCCTGAAACTCTGGGCCCTGTGTTCTCGTCTGTGGGAGGGAGGTGAAGGCTTTGGTCCAGGCCCTACAAGGCTGCCTAGGGGTGCCATGGGGTGCTGGAAAGAGAAAGGGCCCAGGGAGCCTCAGAAGTGCTGTGACTCTGCTTAGGGCCTCTGTCTGCCCAACCTAAACAGGTCAGAGTCAGGCCTCAGGGCAGCTACTTCCAAGGTGGCAGTGACATTAGACTGTGGGCTGGGCCAGGTGTTCTCCCTTGGAGCTATTGAAGTCCTGGGTTTATGGGCGCCAGGAGAAGGCTGGTGCCATGACTAATCCTCATCACTGACTTCCTCTGTCGCCCTGCCTGCTATGCAGGAAGTCAGCAGGCCTCAACCCACCCCCCCTTAATCACTGCCACCTCCCAATGACCCGCCTCAATCACGTCTCTTTACAGTTGGGCAGAGCCGGCTGGGCCTCCTCAAACTTCCATATCTGCACCTCTAGATCAGTGATAGGCCTAATGGCGTTTGCTCGCCTCCACACCCTGGGCCCAGCATTCTGGGAGTCACGCAATCCCACAGGCCCAGGAAGAAAGCTGTTCCCACAGCCAGAGGGCCTTGAGGCCTGGGGAGTCTCCCCACCCCACACAGCATGTGAAATGAGCCTGCCCAGGTGGCCCCAGCCATGGCTGACTTCCCTGTTCTCCAGTCCTGCCCAGCCCATATATATACATATAAACATATGTGTATGCATGTGTATCTATTATATGTGTATATGTATATGTGTGTATGTATGTATATGTGTGTATGTACATGTGTGTATGTATGCACATGTATGTATGTGTACGTGTGTGTATGTGTATATGTATGTGTGTATGTGTATATGTATGTGTGTGTGTACATGTATGTATGTGTATGTGTATATGTGTTTATGTATGTGTGTATATATGTATATGTGTGTATGTATGTATATATGTGTGTATGTACATGTATGTATGTGTATATGTGTTTATGTATGTGTGTATGTAGGAATATGTGTATGTATGAATATGTGTGTATGTATATGTGTGTATGTATATGTGTGTTTATATATATATATATGTGTGCATGTATATGTATGTGTATATATGTGTGTTTGTATGTATATGTATGTATGTGTGTATGCATATTTATCTCTCCTTTCCCTCCCTGTCTCATTTGGACCCCCTCCCAGGGGCCTATAGACTCCTCTAGGTCCTCTCAGAGAGCACCGTTTGCTAGCACGACACCACCATCCATTCCTTATCTCATCCACTACTCCATTCCTTTTTTTCCTTCAGACCACTGAGCTGCTCTGGGTCAGGCTCTATTGCTGTGTGGTGGTAATCAGAAAGAGTGATGTAGACCCTGTACCATACCATCACTGGAAGGGACGCTTCAAGTAGAGAGGCCACGTAAAGGCTGCCACATCTATACCCCTCACCTCCCACTTAGGCCCCAGACCACTGACCCCCATCCCTCTGCCTGAAACCCTTCTCAAGCTAGGACTCTGCTTTGACATTGAATTACCAGGATGCTTCCATTTCCCCCAGCAACCCTCACCAGATCAGTCCCTTGCTTCTCTCTGTCCACCCCCAAATCTATCAATTGCATGCACATCTCTGAGCAGGAACCCAGACCAAGACCTCAGGTTAGCACACATGGCTGTTAACGTAATGGCAATGCGTTCACCCAAGAATGAGGTGAGCATATGTAGAGCACCGACTATAGGCCAGATCCTGGTTACTGGGACACCTGGGTAAACAGTGTTACAGCCTGACCCAGCCAGGCAACATGGATGAAGACAGAACTTAGGAGATTCTGTGGGATTCCCTAACCCAGTCTGGTGAACAGAGGAGGCAGCAGCTCAGCTGGGTCTTAGAGGTTCGTCCGAAGTTGCTCTGACAGAGACTGTTCAGAAGGGGTTTGTAGGTAGAAGAAACAGAAATGCAAGCTCAGCAATGTGCAAGCAATCATGCCTGATCCTAGAAGTGCTATTTCTGTTGTCTGCTGGGGGTGGCAACCAGGGCCCTCATGACATCGCAGTGGGAAATAAAACAGAGCTGAATGTCCTCTCCGACACTGGTATGTTTGCACTTTCTAAAGGGAAGTGTGGGAAGAGGGAAGTGTGAGCTCAAGGAAACTCACTGGGGAATGAGGACCTCAGACTACCAGGGCACTGTGGTGCGATGGAAGGCTCTGCTTCTGAATCTGTGTCCTGGAGTTTCCAGGCTTGACTGCAGCCACATGACTGTTTGCCAAGGGTCCTGGGCAGTCTCCCTTGATGATCAATGATCTCCAAGGCTTTTGGGGGTAAGGGGATTAAACTAAGTAGATGAACGCCACAACCCACTCACTCCTCATAACCGCCCCAGCATGGCACTCCACTGGACCCAGCAGCCGCTGTGGCCCTCTTCGGGGCACCCATGTTTGGCTACAGTTCTGGGAGTCTGGGACCTGTGGAGGTTTCCTCTAGTAAGCCAGTGGAACAGAATACCAAAGTAACAGTCCCAGAAGCCAGCAGGGCAGCTAAGCCTAGGTAGAGAGGTATGGTTACACTTCGGTTATTCCACAACCCCATGGCCCAGCGCCACTGAGTTACATCCGGGTTTCAGGACGGACAGGGCCCAGGAACGCCAAAGGTTGCTTTAGCTCCAGTCTCTTTTCATGAAGTGATCTCTGAAGAATCCACTCAAGGTACTCGCCAACTTTTGTACCTGCTATCAGGCCTGCTGCAGATGGAACCCAAGAGAGGAAGACATCCTTAAGTCACACCCCACACCCACCAGGCCCCCTTTTAAGATGTAACTGAGGCATGGAATTGTTGAGGTTTGTCCAAAGTCATACAATCTTTTAAGTTGGCTGAGGAAGAGATGGAGGTGTTGACCCACACTGCACCTTAGTTCAAGATGAAGCTTTCACACCACACAAAGCTCCACATGGGTATGGAAATTTCAGGCCAGACACTGCAGAGATTTCCAAGCGGCACCTGTCAAACTTCAACCTGATTGGCTGGGCCAAGGTAGCTTAGTGCAATCCATGACCAATCACTGTGTCTGAGGGTTGCAGAGTCCTAAGAGGCTTCTTCTAATGTTACCTTCCATTCCTGGAGTACAGCCAGCTGGAGCTTCACCTCATAACGGGGTGGGGGTGTCACTTGGAAGTGGCCCGGGAAGGAGCACAGTGCTTGGAACCACTATAGTCATTTGAGCAACATGTCATTCTTTCCACCGCAGCAAGGGACCATGAGAACAGAATGGTGTTAGGACCTGCTAGAGAACAAAAAGCACACTGGAGGTGGACCACTGAAGCTAAGCCACTGGAACTGGACCACTGGAGTTGAACCACTGGAGCTGGACCACTGGAGTTGAACCACTGGAGCTGGACCACTGAAGCTGGCTCACTGGAGCTGGACTACTAGAGCTGGGTCACTGGAGCTGACCCACTGGAGCTGACCCACTGGAACTGGACCACTGGAGCTGGACTACTAGAGCTGGGTCACTGGAGCTGACCCACTGGAACCCACTGGAACTGGACCACTGGAGCTGGGTCACTGGAGCTGGGCCACTGGAGCTGGACCACTGGAGCTGAACCACTGGAGCTGGGTCACTGGAGCTGCACCACTGAAGCTGAGCCACTGGAACTAGACCACTGGAGCTGCACCACTGAAGCTGAGCCACTGGAACTAGACCACTGGAACCACTGAAGCTGAGCCACTGGAACTAGACCACTGGAGCTGCACCACTGGAGCTGGTTCACTAGAGCTGGACCACTGGAGGGCATTCACTGACTGGTAGAACCTAGGGCTTGAAACAAGTTGGAGAACATGGAGCGGAACCTCAGTAGGAAGAAGACAGTTTGTCAGGAGCCTGACTTTGGTCCAAAGAGGTAGCCAGCCCATGGTGACTTTCAGGGAAGGGTGTTAGGGAAAAAGACTCAGGTCCATCACTTTCACTTTCTGGGATCCTGTGAGTCCCATTGACTAAAGCTCCCCAGAGTCAATGCAAGGACAGCATTGATGAAAACTGCATAGCTCAGAGTAAGGCCTTCCCCTGGGGCACAGCAGGGCAAAGCTATTTGAGTGTGGACTGAGAAAGGCCATGAAAGGCCTCCCACTTGCCTTACATCTCAGCAACTTTTAGAAACAGACCTTGGCCCACAGACTGGGAAACTTGTGGAGGCAGCAATCTCCATGTGAAGGGCTTCCGAAGACCACACAGCAAGAGTTCAGAGGCTCTGTGCCAGACGTCATGTCATAAGTTGTTCCCCGCCCCCCTGGATGTCCTTTAGAAGAGAAATAGGGCTCCATCTTGTTGGCACAAGAAAGGAATTTCTGAACAGGACGTTGATATCACAGACATTAAAACTGGCAATCATTAAATGAGACCTCATGAACCTGAAAAGCTTCTGTAAGGTGAAGGCCACCATCACTTGGGCAAAGTGACAGCCTACAGAACGGGAAGAGATCTACATCAAGTACACCCCTGACCGAGGGTGAGTATCTAGAATATATAAAGAACCCACAAAGCTGAACTACTTTGGGAAACAACAGCATGCACTGTAGAGGATGCAGGGTACGAGGAACACTTACCTATTGCTGGTGGGAGTGCAAATTTTCACAGCCACCGTGGAAATCAGTGTGGTTGCTCCTCAGGAAGCTGGGACTAGATCTACCTCAAGATCCATCTCTACCGCACTTGGGCATCTGCCCAGAGGACTCTAAGCTTACTCATCCTTTTCCACCGCTGCTCTACTCATAATAGCCAGAAACCAGAAACAGCCGAGGTCTCCGTAAACTAGTGAGCGGATAATGAAAACATGGTGCATTTACACGTGGACTATTACTCAGCTGTTAGGAAGAGTGAAATTATGAAATTTGCAGGTAAATGCACGAAGCTAGAAACAACCGTCCTGGGTGAAGTAACCCGGACCCAAAAAGACAGATATCGCTTGTTTTCCCTACGTGTGGATGTTAGACGTAAACTTTACATACGTGAGCTGCAGCCTGAATAACCGAGCACAGAGGTTGGGCACCTAGTGAGGAACCAGAGTGGAGGAGAGAATCCCCCAAGTAAGGGGAAATAAATATAACGTTATGGACAAATAAAGAGAAACTAGAAGAAAAGGATTAAATAGGGAGGGGGATGGGAGAGAGGGGTAAATGGGGAACATGAGGAGAGACAGGTAACACTAAACGCCTCTTGAAAATCCACAAGGAAGCCTGCTACTGTGGAAGCTTCCTCAGATATAGACACACGTGAAAGGACCCCAGAGGGTGTCAGCAAGCAATAGAGGAGACAGTGCTCCAGCTGGACATCTTATGCCACCAGGTAAAATCTCCCCGTGCTACGGCCGGGTTACATATTGTTATGTCATTAGCCACAGTGATCCCATGGAACCTCTCAAACGTCGAAGGCTAGTGCCAAGGCTATTGGTTGATCCCCACAGCCCGATGGCAAGGCCGTATTGCTGAAGACAACACTTACTTAAATAGTCCAACACAGAAAAGTTGAGCTGGTGCCTATCTAGAAGCTCCACTCCTGCTGACAGTGTTCACGGCGCTGGAGGCACCCTGCACGCTCCTGAAGGAGGGAGGCCATTGATATCATCCAACTACAAAGCTGGCAACCTACAACAGTGGCGTCGGGGAGACACGCTGTGCGGTAGTGGCACGGGTGTTATGGGAGTAAGCAGCAACTTTTTTTTGGGGAGGGGGGTGCACTTCATGACATGGAACCCATACCTGACAGTGCTAAAGTGACCAAGAACCTGAGACTAGAGAGGCCACAGTAGAGAGGCCACAGATCCACTACTGTTATAAAAGAAAAAACAACGAAGTTACTCCTAAGAACCGACTCCTGCCTCACCCGATCCACATCGGGAACCTTCTTGCAGGAGACGGGAATTAGCGCAGAGGCACACGACTTCACACTGTGCGGAGTAAGAAACTTTGGAGCGGTCAGAGACGGGATGTCTTCATCAAAGCCTCCCCTCAAGGCCCACGCAGCTATGTGGAAGAAAAGGCAGAAAGCTTGTAAGAGCCAGAGGGGACGGATGGTTCCAAGGAAACCGTGTCTTCTAGACACAACAGTACTGATGCACCTATGACCTCAGAGAGACCATGGCATGCACAGGCTCAAGTCAGACGGGTTCTGACAGGGGGAAGTGGAACCGGTCCCAGCCCTAACCAAGAAGCTATTTGAAACGGATCCCTGCTGGCCTAGGAAAAATCAATTCTCTCCAGTGGAGTGTCACTGGGTTTGTCAGCCACACTCCACTCCGGAACAGGTAGGCCCATGCCTAAAAGCAGGTGGCCAACACAAAATGGACTCTGTGTTTTGTTTTGGTTTTTCTGTGAGAGGATGTCTTTTTTTCTTTATTTTGGTTTGTTTGGCATTTTATTTTGTTTGTTTGGATTTTCTTTTGGGGGGAGATTGAGAGAGTAAGAGAGAGAGAGAGAGAGAGAGAGAGAGAGAGAGAGAGAGAGAGAGAGAATGAAAATGAGAATGAAGTTGAATGGTTAGAGAGGGGTAAGGAAATATGCTTGAAATATATTGTATGAAAAATCAATAAATAATTCCCAAAAAATTCAGGGTTTTTACAGAGATGGGATGGTTCCACATGTGCCATGGCATAGACGTGCCCATCAGAGGACAGCTTGTAGTCAGTTCTCACCTTCTGCTGCATATATCCCTGGGATCAAATGCAGGTCATCCTGCTTGGCAACAAGTGCCCCTACCCACTGAACAATCTTGCCATCATTATAAGACCCCCACGTACACAGTAGGTCTTATAATGAGATCACCAGAAAGCAGAGCCTGAGGCAGGGGTTGAGAGCAGGCTTGTCTGGGTGAGTGGCTCACGAGACTGGAGGAACTGAAGCAGTGGGGACTGAAAAGAGAAACACTGAGCGAAGTAACCTCTGTCGGTGGAGAGGTGCTCTCCGAAGACATTTTCCAAGTCCGCTAGCTGATGCTCGTCCCAGCTGTCCTGGGATCTGCTGGGAATCCTCCCACAGAGCCTTCACCTCACACAGTGTCTAAGATCAGACATTTAGAGGCAGCTTAGCTGAGGAGTTGGGGCTGCAGCATCTGAAGGTCATCTGGTCCTTGGAATTTGCTTCCATGATGCTCTGGACTGACTTGTGTCCGCCTAAAATTACTGTTTTGAAATCTTGTCCCTCAGTGTGATGGCATGAGGAATAGGACCTTCAAGGAGGTGATCGAGGTTAACCAGGGTCAGAAAGATGTCCTCAATCCAGAAAGGTCATGTGAGAACACTGCATGAAGCCAGCCAGCCATCTTCAAGCCAAAGCCCTCCCAGATACCAGCCCTGCTGGCACCTTGGTCTTGGCCTTCAGGCCTCTTGAACCCAGAAAAAAAAAAGAAGAAGCAGTCCATGTTGTTTAAGCCACCCAAGCTGCAATGTTTTGTGATCGCCTTCACAAACTGTCCCACGGGCTCATGGCAGGGGGTCACAGTTTCCCCATACCTGTTGCCTGAATGTCCTGGTTTGGCTGCTGGCCTCCCTCAGATCTAAAGTCGCCTGGTGGGCTGGGGTGCAGCTCAGTAGTATGATGCTTTCCCAGCATACAGGAAGTTCTAGGCTTGGTCCCCATCACCATAAAATAAACAAACCTTAAACAAAACCTTTATGACATAGGCTTGGAGGAAGTAGAAATCCACCACTCCCTCCAGGTCATGTTGGTCCCATGGGCCAACCTACTTACTGTTGGGGGACAGCACAGGACCATGGGCAGCAGAATCCAGAGGTGGAACAGAGGTGGTAGGTATGGCACCCAGGTTTGGGTGATTGATAGCTGGGAGCCAGCACAGAGCAATGCTGAACCTTAGCCCCTTCCCCAAGAGCTGGCTTTGCATTTTGAAAATTGAGTCAAGGGGTTGGGGATTTAGCTCAGTGGTAGAGAGCTTGCCTAGCAAGCACAAGGCCCTGGGTTCGGTCCCCAGCTCCGAAAAAAAGAAAAGAAAAAAAAAAAGAAAGAAAGAAAATTGAGTCAAAAGACTGGAGGAGAGGCTAGCAATGAGCTGGCACTCGAGAGAGGTTCCAAGGGCTGAGAGTGGTTCAGAGACCCTTACGTTAATCACAAGTTGGGACCTAACTGTGCCCCAATTAGGGCCCTGGCAGGGGGAGTAACTTTCTAACTGCTTGGAAGTTGTATGTAAGAAGTCACAGGCCTCTTATTACTTGCCCAGAACCTCAAGTTAGTACCCAAGTGACATTTTGCTTCTTCTGTACCCCCCCACCTGCTCCCAGTGGATGACGCCACCCAAGATTGTCCAGTTTGGGACCAGCTCTGAGACTGTGAGAGCTGGAGAGGCCCCCAGAGGGCATCAGGTATCATATAGAGAAACTAAACTCCAGAGAGGAAAAAAATTGATCCAAGGTCACCAGGGAAGTTGTCACATGCCCAGCACCTGGTTTGGATAGGGTCTAGAGCAGACCCTTATATCTATCCCATTGGTATGGGCAAGGGAGGACTATGCTGCCCACAGACTCAAGCTTAGACATGGGGACCCTAGGCTAGAACTCAGGCTCCCTAGTGAAGAATGGGAACAAAAGAGATAGGTCAACGGTCATGCGCCCCTACCCATGTCAGACCCTGGGGAATGTGTATATCCCCAACGCCCTGAATATCAGGGTCACTGGCTGGGTTTAGCAATTCTTTAGCACAGCAACCCGCCCGGGACATAGGGCACATGGATACCAGCTCCTGGCCAGCTCCATATCCATTGCAAGAAGAGCAGCCACCATGTGAAGCAATGATTGCCACATGCCCAGAACCCAGCGTCTTAGGATCAGGCCATGGGGACTCAGGGGACCCAAGTTCTGGCGCAAAGGCTCATATGATCAGGACCAGCATTGAGCAACAGTTTGGGTCAAGGGTTTGCCAGTCAGAGGCTGCAGTAAACAATGCTGGGCTCCCTGGATACAAACACAGTAAGCCTGATCCATGGAGTAGCAGTCACAGGACAAGACAGTGGATATACGGGATCTAATGGTCATGCAGGATTTCACATATTCCCAGCATTCCTGGGATGCATGAGGTGTCATCACTTCCTCTTATAGCAGAGGAAACTGAGGTCAGGCACAAGGTGTGATAAGCCAAGACTTCAGGTTACTAAGTGCAGAGATGAGAGCTTAAGCCTTTCTCCAGTGTCTCCTAAGGAGGTGGAATGTCTGAGTGGGGTGGGAGCATTTGTTTGCATTCACCCCAGGGTCCTTATTAGAGCCCCTCCAAGTCAGCAGCCTAGCCAAGGGGCCAAATGTAGGACAGCCAATGCCTAGGAGTCGCATATCCTATTGGAATCTGATGCTTGGCAGTCTAGTGACTTCAGTCAAGACCTGCCCTTGACCTGAATTAATTTCCTCATACCTGGAGGAGGGGCAAGAGCCACAAGGGTGCAGGTCACCAGGAGAATTCAGCCAGCCCATTGCTGCCCCTGGAGACCCTATTGGAAGCTCTACAAATGGTTGTCCACCTAAGGATATTTTTAAACATTTTTTCAAACCACAAAGAAAACTTTATGAATATATATACCACATATTTATATCCCAAACAACATATTTTGAAACACACCCATATACACAACACACACACATACACATACACACACACACACACACACACACACACACACACACAAATACGTTTAGTTAATTAGCCTACTGATGACTGGACTTTTTAGAATGTTAGACCATGTACATGTGTGTATATATGTGCTGGTATATTCAGAAACTAGAGGTCCATCTCAGAGGCCGTCTTCAAGAACACGTCTTCAAGAACACTAGCCACTTCCTTTGACACATGGTTTCTCACTGGCCTGGAAAGCACCAATTAGGATAGACTAACTGACCAGCCAGCCCCAGGGATCCTCTATAGTCAGCACTTTTATGTGGTCCTCATGCTTGTGAAGCAAGTACTATACCAGTTGAACTTTCTACCTGGCCCTGGCTGGTGATTTTAATCAACTTAGACTGCTATCCTAAGAGACCAGAAATTGGTGGCTCTGTGTAAGATCTACAGTTGCAAATGAGTCTACAACTCTCATAGGTACAGTCACTGAGTCAATGAGTTTTCCGTCACTATGACAAAATACCTGAGTCAATCATCTTATAAGGAGGAAAGGTTCATTTGGGCTCATAGCTTCAGTTGTAGCCTGTTTGCTTGCCCCATTGTCTTTGAGCTGTGGCAAGGCAGAACATAGTGATGGAGATCGTGTGACGCTTTCCTCACAACAGACAGTAAGCAAAAGATCAGGGAGGAGAGGCTAAGATCCTACCGTCCCTAAGTCTTTGTGATTTTACTCATTGCTGTGGCAAAAGACCTGACAGAAGCAACTTGAGACAGGTTTCTCTGGACTCACAGTTTGAGGTTCCAGTCTGTGGTGGGGAAGGCCTGGCAGCAGAGCGTGAGGCAGCTGCTCGCAGGGCATCGGAGGTCAGGGAGCAGTCATGAATGCTGATGCTCAACCCTCTTTCCCCTTTTTATTCATTCTGGGACCGCAGCCTGTGAGATGGTGCCACCCACATTTAGAGTGGTTAACCTAATCTAGATAATCCCTCATACATGTGCCCAGGGACTTGTCTCTATGATGATTCTAAATTCTGTCAAGTTGGCAATTATCAACCACCAAAGTCTACAAGGGTATATCCCCAATGACCTAACTTCCTCCCACTAAACCCTTAAAGGGCCCACCATTTCCCTAGAATATATAGTCATAGAGAGATGGGGGAAGACTAGAAGAGGAGGATTAAATGGAGGAGGGGAAGAAAGAGGGGGATAAAGGAGGGAATCCAGGGAGTGGTAAGTTACACTAAGGACCATATGGGAGTTCATATAGAAACCTGCCACTGCAGAAGCATCTTAAAACATATACATATTCAAATTAAATCTAAATGGAATCCCCAGACAACAAGGAAGATAATTCTCCAACTAGACACCTTTTGCTATCAAGTAAAATGTCAAGTTCACCTTGGGTTACATCTGACTGAGTCATTGACCAAAGGTTCTCCATAGAAACCCCTAAACAACCCGGGATATTGCCCAGGCTATTAAGTGCTCTCTACAAATTGATGGCAAAGCCCTATTGCTGAAAACAACACTTACCTACCTCCTAGAACATGGAGAAGTCAAGCCGGTGCCTAACTACAGCCTTCACCCCTTCTGACTAGTGGTACTGGAAGGTACCCTGTCTGCTACCAGAGAAGAAAGGTAACCTATGATCTACAATGACATGCTATATGCATTAGATATGCTGCTGCTATAATGGCACTCGCCATGTGAATCACCCAACCACTCTATACTTGGATTTAAGGCCACTCCATGAAATGACCCATGTCTGACACAGCAAAAGTGAAGAACAAGAACCTGAAACGAGAACCAAATATGATTGTTTTCCTGAAGGAACACAGCAAAAAAAGGGCTCCTAATGACACTGCTGTAACCATAGATCAGCGTCCCACTCTGCCATCATCAGAGAAGCTTCCTCTTGCAGTAGATGAGAACAAATACAGAGAACTGGACAGTGAAGAGAAACTTTGGAGCATAAATGCAATCAAGCCCTTCAGCTCGGGGCTCAGGGATTTGTGGAAGAGGATGCCAAACGATTGTAAGAGCCAGACGGGATGGGTGACATCAGGGAAGTCGATGCATGTATGAACCGCAGAGACTGTGGCAGCATGCACACAAGCCTGCACAGCTTCAAGCCAGATGTGACCCCAGCACTGCGAGGAGGAAGTGGATCTAGTCCCCCATCCCTAGTTAAGAAGCTATCTCCAACTGACAACTGCTTGTGAAGGAAAAATCAGTTTTCCACAAGAGAATCTCAGCGAGTATTTAAACCACCCTTAAGGGCAGGCTGCACGCCCAGCGGTGGGCAGCCAACACAGAAGAAACTCAGCGGTTTCTTTGTAGATTTTTTTTTTCGCATATTGCTTTGTTTGGTTTTGTCGTTTGTTGTTGTTTTTGTGTTTTGAGTGAAGGTTTCTCCGTGTAGCCCTGGCTGTCCTGGAACTCACTCTATAGAATGAGCTCAAAGTCACAAAGATCCATCTGCCTCCGCCTTCCGAGGATGCTACCACTGCCTGGCCTTGTTTGGACATTTTTATACTGTTGGTCTTTTGCTTATATATTATGGTTTCCAATTTGTGTTTTTATGGATTTGGTTTGGTTTGGTTTAGGGTGGGTGTGTGTGTGTGTGTGTGTGTGTGTGTGTGTGTGTGTGTCATTATAATATCTTATTTAAATTGAAAATTCAACAATATATTTTGATCACAGTTTCCCTTCCCCATCAATCCCTCAAAAAAGCCCTAAATCAGAATTAAAAAATGAGAAAGCACAACACACACACACACACACACACACACACACACACACGGATTCTATCATTTCCCAGTAGACCGGCCCTGGAGACCAAGCTTCAACCCAAGGACCTTTTGGAAACATACCACCAGATCCACACTGTGTCAGTCAATGTTGTCTGAACCCATACATCTTCCTACCATGGAGGGCACATGCCGTTGGATGGGCTAAAGCCCAGTGTCATTGTCCCCACCTCTCAGAATCCACCTTCGGTTTATTGTCTGCAGAGGTGAGCATATCTCTACACCCCACTGAGGGAAGTGATGTAACAAGCTGAAGTCTACGTAGCAAGGACAAAATGGAACTAGGACTTCAACCTGGAGCTGGCTGCAGAAACTCATTTGCATACTATCTACCAATGCTGTCATAGTCGTCTCTGCGTCCCACAGCCTGGCATGGCAGAGATGCAACGATGCCTGTAGAATAGAGGGTCCTGAGACACCCCTATCCAGAAGCCAAGACCCTAGGGCTTCACTCCTTGTGGGTAGACGCATTTCCAAAGTGTGATGCAGAGCCACTGGTAAATGTGGGTGCCTGTTGGAACTAGCTTCAGCATGATTCTGTCTCCTCACGCCTCTGCTTAGTTCCAGAGTCCTTCTTTTGGTGTGGGTTGTCTAGGGAGGAAAGGGAGTGTCTCCTCACGCCTCCTTTGGGAAAATGTTCTTGTTCCTTTTCTTTACAATTCATCTTATTACAGAAAAAAAAAAGTCAAGAGAGAATAAATGAATGCATTGCAGTTATTCATTCCAAAACGAGGCGGAAAGAAACTAGAATTGAGCGGCAGGGCTTGGTTGAAGCCTGGTGCTCAAAGATGGTGGACTTCAGGAAAGCACCCCCTAACTTGGTCCTTTCTAAGTAAATACACACACATAGCTTTAACCAAGACTCTGTGAAATCCTGCTCCAACCTCTTAAAATGCTTTAGTTGTTACTCCTGGATTTCTGTTTTGTTTTGTTTTGTTTTAGAGACAGTCTCATGTAACCCAGGCTAGCCTCAAGCCTGCTATGCAGCCAAAGATGATCTTGAACTCCCGATCCATCTGCTTCCTCTCCCAAGTGCTGAAATTACAGGTGTGGACCACCACACCCAGCTTAACACTTTTATGTTAAGAATAATTTCAGCCAGGCATGGTGGCACATACCTGTGATCCCACTACTGGGATAGGAAGCAGGAAGATTTCTGTAAGCTCAGTGTCACAGTGGGCTACATAGACAGACTCTGTCTCAAAATGGTGGTGGTGGTGGTGATGGTGGTGGTGGTGGTGGTGGTGGTGGTGGTGGTGGTGGTGGTGGTGGTGGTGGTGGTGGTGGTGGTGATTCCTGCTTATTTTAGACATAGTACACACTGAGGCAACAAGGACAAGTGCACACCGCTGTGGCTGATCTCAAGTGGGTCCTCCACTCAGTTCTGTGACTGTGTAATCAGAGAACAACTGAGCATAAAGAGTTTGACAAGTAAGAGTTTGTCTCAAAATATGTTTGTGTACACTGGTGTGTGTGTGTGTGTGTGTGTGTGTGTGTGTGTGTGTGTGTGTGTGTTCCTTCTTCAAGATGAGATAGGCTTCAGGAAACTGAAAGAGGGTCTCTTGAGACCTTCCTCTGTGGCACTTGGCCATAGTTCCCATTGGTCACTCAGTGGCAAAGTTTTGTCCGTGAAGGTCACACCCAAGTGGGAAGAGGTCCTTTCCAGGGGCCCCAGGTCTGTGGTTTCAATGTCTACCCTGAGGTCTGTTTCCCATCAGCAGCTCAGAGGCTTTCGGGTAAAGCCTATTCTTCCACCAGGCTTTCTGTGCCTTCCATCCTGGAGCCGCCTTGCCTTGAGCAGCCCACCTCTGCTGCCACAGAAGCAGAGGGGATGCTGGGAATTCTCCCCTTGGGAGGATTCTCCCACTTTCTTGGGCTTCTTACGTTCCTGAAAACCAATCAGAAATTGCCAGGCTTGGTGGAATAGGCCAGAGTCAGGGGCTGAAGGCAGGAAGGAGTATTCCAATTTCTAATAACAAATTAATGAGGTTCTGACTCAAACCATTTAAAAAGTGGTAAACGGCTGGGGTTGGGGCTGAGAGGCAGCTCAGTGTAAAACGCTTGCTGCATAAGTGGAAAGAACAAATTTAGAGCCTCAGAACCCACAGGAAACATGAGTGGGTGTTTGTGATCCCCATCCTCAGAATTCCTAGAGCAAGACGACTCATCAGACTAGCAGACATAGTGAGCTCTGAGTTCATTGAGAGATCCTGCCTCACAGAGGAGGTGAGAAGTGGTGGATTAAGATAACTACTAGCCTCTACCTCAGCCTCTACATGCATGTGCACATGCATAGACAAATACACACACATGTACACACACACACACACACACACACACACACACACACACACACACACACACACACGGGGACTTACAGAAGTGATAGAAAACCTACCCAGCATGCATGAGGCCCTAGGTTCAATCCCTAACACCTTTTTTAAAATTACTTTTATTTTTTTACATTCCAGTCATTACCCACTCCTGGTCGGCCCTCCCACAGTTCCACATCCCATTCCTCCTTTCCTCCCATGCCCTCCACCCCCAATTCCAAGAGGATATTACCACTACCCCCGCCACCACCACCCACCAGGCTTCCCCCCTCCCTGGGACCTCCATTCTCTCGAGAGTTAGACACGTCTTCTCTCACTGAGGCCAGACCAGGCAGTCAGTCCTCTACTGTGTCTGTATTGGGGGCCTTGGACCAGCTCTTATATGCTGCCTGGTTAGTGGCTCAATGTCTGAGAGATCTCAGGGTCCACATTAGTTGAGACTGCCGGTCTTCCTATGGGGTCGCCCTCCTCATCTACTTCTTCCAGCCTTTCCCTAATTCAACTATAGGGGTCCCCAATTTCAGTCCATTGGTTGGGTGTAAATATCTGCTTGTTGGGCCTCTCAGAGGGCATCCATGCTAGGCCCTTGTCTGTAAGCTCACCATAGCATCAATAATGTCAAGCCTTGGAGCCTCCCCTTAAGATGGATCCCAAGTTGGGCCAGTCACTGGACCTCCTTTCCCATAGTCTCTTCTCCATTTTTGTCCCTACCCTAATATCAATTTATTTAATAAAAAATCAGAAACGAATGTGCCCACGCACACTTCTGGCAAGAACAACAGTCTGCCCTGCACAAGAGATGTTTGTAATGCTCTCCTCCCTTTTCTCCGTCCTTTCTCCATTACCAGCCATGATCATCCCTTCCAGTGGCCTTGCTTGACTCCTTTGTAACCTTAGGCTATAGGATAAAGGACCTTAGGGTTCTCAGAGGGGAACTTGGGCTGCTGCTGTCTACACAGGACTGGGACTTATGGTATAAATGTGTCCCCAAGGGTCCCTGCATTGCACACTCCATCCCAGGGCAGTGGTGTGGCAAGGTGAGGCTGATGTGAAGTGGAAGGGCCACCGACATCTTCAGCAGAGCGACTGGAACAACTTGGGACCTTCAAAACCGGAGCCCGTTGTTCCCACACGGAAGGACGGGGTGGTGAGACTCCAGTCTCTGGACATGCTAGAGTGCATCGAGGTGGAAGGTTAGCTCAAAAGGATGGTGATCCGTCTTTACAACTACAGGGAAGTTGTCAGTTGTGCTGTGGTGGGACTTCACAGTGATACAGCTGTCTGGGGGTCACCTACACTCCTGTAAGTGACGCTCTCTTCTGCATTCGGTAACTAAATCCCATGAGCCCATTGGTTTGCCAAGCTGGACTTGAATGGAGCCATTGCTTTAGTCTGTCATCGGTGCCCTGTCTGAGGTGAATAGACACCTTGTTTGTTCATGACGCAGTAGAGACAGTTCACACAACGAGAGACTTTAGAGGTGATTTAAGTCATGAGAGGTCTACCCCCAACGGAAGTATTGAGTTCATTATAGGAGGGACTTCCTGAGAGAAAACCCAGTTTGCCCCTAAGCCCTTCCTTTCTCTCCTCTTCCCACCCCCACCTCTCTCCCTTTCCGAGTGATCCGCTCCCACATGCTAGGACATAGCACAAGCCCTCGTCTGTTCACCCCCTAACTCCTGCCTCTTCCAGCCCTCAAAACCTTCTGCTCTTCATAAGCAGCCCACCTTAGAGTGTTCCGTTGAGCAACTGAAACCAAGTTATGACAGAGAGCATTGACAGGCCATTAGTCTAAGTCTGTGCCTGTCTTATCGTCCCTGACTGAGCAGAAGCAGCGCTCCATCAAATAGCCAAGTCACGGGTGTCTACCTCAACACCCCACCTCTCCCAGGACAGTGTGGAAGTCCCTGCTTGGATGCCCAGCTGAGCCAGGCAGCAAGGGTGAACCTTGGACTCTAGCGGGGTAATAGGGAAGCCAGGCGAGGGTGTGCTCTGCTTTTCCATAGCTAAGTGTATGGATGTTCAGCTGACAGCAGGGCAGCCCAAGCCTGGGCATAAGAGATGGAGACCTAGGACCCTCTGGTCTGAAAGTCTGCCCTTTCCCCCATGCTACCACCTGACACAGACAGGCGTTTCCCTATAGAAGTCGGATTTCAATCAAGTCATCTTGAACACTACAGGCTCCTTCCCCTCCTGATCTGTGGTCTCCCCTCCTCTTCCACCTAATGTCTGATGTCAGCCTTGCATCTCTAGATGCTGAAGCCCCTTTGGTGGCTCCTGAGTCCATGATAACATGAAAATGGTCCATTCTTCAAGACCCTCACCATCCGACTTCAGCTGCCTCCCGTCTCACCTCCTGCTCCCCAACTTCCAGCTGCACAAAGCCTGACCCAGCAGTCTGTGCTCCGGTCATACACCAAGGCCAGAATTGTCCTCAGTTTCCCTGTGTCACTTTGATTCACATCCTCAGCAAAAGCAAGCCTCAGTTACCACAGGACTTTGTCCTGACCCTGAGGCTGGGACCCTCTTGGGGGTGCGGTGGCTTTATCTCTACAATTTCAGTGGCCTGAGTCCCAGAGGCACCAAGGAAGCAGCTTCTCTACTTTCGATGACGACCTAGCAAACCATCTAGCCCTTTGTCTGAATGGTTCGGGAAGTCATGTTTGTTGGGTATGGACTGTGGAGCTCTAGAATGTCTGTGTGGGGTGTGTAAATCACTTAGCTTCCTGGGAGCAGTGTTCTGCAGACACAGTCCTACCTCTGACCTCCCAGCACCAGGGAGGTGAGTGTTTGGGGGAACCCTTTCCAGAGTAAGTATACCATCTTTGCTGAATTTCACTTTCTAGTTGTCAGGACTCACGGCAGCCACATGAATAAGGTTTTTTTTGGACAGAATGGCAGACACCGCACAGGCAGGTGGGTTCATGGTAACTCCCTTCATTCCTCTCTGGTTGTGTGGCCTCATCAAGCCGGTTGATGCCGGGTGGGAGGGCGGCCTCCACCCCACCATACCACCTCCTGTCTGGGCAGGAGGGGAAGCAGCTCCCAGGTTGCTGAGGAGATGCTGCGTGTGTTGTGGGCTCTTGGGAAATGCTGGGGCCAGGGAGCAGGGAGCAGCCAGCCATGACAGGCGCCTTAAGCAAGCTCCCGGCAGTTGCTCCATCCACAGAACAGGGCGATGAGGCCCCAGGGTGGGGCGTTGCATCACATTCTTAGAAAGCTGCCTCTGTACCCACATTTCCATCTGGGGCCTGGGCTGGGTTTCTTTAATTACTGCTTTTTCACTTCCAAGTTTCTGAGGACAAATCTGGACAGGGCTGTGGTGAAATGACAGTTATTAGCCAACCTTCCCGGGCGGTTAATCAGAGCTGCACAAGACTGGGACTCCCAAGGGTGATCTTTAGGGAATCCACATGCTCTCCCCTGCAGTGGGTACTCTGCTTCCCGACACTGACCCTCAAAGAAACTGAGGCAGACCCAGGGCGATGAAGCAGCTTGCCTGTGGTCATGCAGCTTGAGCATGGGAAAGCCCTGCCTCCCCTGAGAGAAAGAAATCCAAGCTGGGCAGTCAGACTGCAGTGATGTTGATATCAGCCATGCTGTGGGCTCCCTGCTGTCAGGGTGGCCCTTTCTCCTCCCTAGGACTCAGTTTTCCTATCTGTAGAGTGGGTGGTCTTAAACAAACCACTGGTGGTCACATTTTGATTATTCCTTGTGTTTTTATTTGCTGGGGTGGAGCCTAGAGCCTTGTTCACACTGAGAAACCGTACTTTCTCAGTGAGAGCAGATCCTCATCCCCTAACCCTATATGCACAAGGTCTCTGTATAGTCCTGAATGACCTGGATCTCCCTCTGTAGACCAGGCTGGCCTCAAACGTAAGAGACCTGCCTGCCTCTGCCTCCTGAGTGCTGTGGTTAAAGGTATTCGACTCTGTATGGGCTCTGTCTTCACTTCTTAAATGCCAGAATGCTTCAGGCTTTAGTTGGCTGCAAACAGGCGGGAGGAAGCTCTGTGGGATGAGGAGAACTTCGAAGACGGGACTGTGGCAACAGTTGTGCAATTTTGTGTGTTTTCTAATAGACTATACACTTACAAGATGGAATTTTATGGTCTGTAAATTATACCTCAATAAGGCTATAAAGAACAAAAAGAATGTTCTGTGAAACACCAGTCCTCAGACCCTGTGCCCCAGGGATCCTGGGAAGCCGGGTGGCTGTGTGATGTAAACAGCTTCACACTCAGTGCCCCCCTGAGATCCTGTCCACACCCCCTACTCAGCACAGACTGTAAGGGCCTCACTTGGGCTCCCTTCCCTCCTCTGTGCCACCTACCCAACTCCCTCACAGCCCTAGGAGTGTGGAGGACACGCTCGAGCTAACGTGCAGTGTTCTAAAAAAAAGGAGGTTTTTGTTTTGTTTTTATTTAAGTGGGGTGTGTGTGTGTGTGTGTGTGTGTGTGTGTGTGTGTGTGTGTCACAGAGTCCAGAAGAGTGTGTCAGACCCCTGCAGCCAGAGTTACAGGTGGTTATAAGCTGTCAGATGTGGGTTGAGGGAACCAAACCCAGGTGTTCCACAGGAGCAGTGTTCTTAAGCACTGAGCCACTCGCCGGCCCTCCCTTTGCTGTGCTAGACCTGGGACTGTCTGGCTGTCTGGAGGTGGGCAAGGGTGTTTACAACTAATTCTCTACTGAACCAACACTGAACTAGAGGTCCCCTGCAGGTGTATGACAATGAGGTGTTGACTGATGAAGCAGTGAGTGAGTGAGTGAGTGAGTGAGTGAGTGCGTGAGTGAGTGAGTGAGTGAATGGCTTAGTAGCTCCCCTGAGACAAGCAGAGAGGACCCCCACAGGTATGTGCATGTTGGGTGTTACTCCAAACTCCCAACTTACATGCAGCAGCTAGCTGAGTCAAAGATTCAACTCTCTGGGAAGGTGACAAGAAGAGATCCTAGGGCATGTGTTGGGGTGGAGGAGGGATCGTGTGCAGCACCCAGGTCTAGGAAAGTCCTGTCATTGTTTCTCTTTTCTTCCTCTTTTCTTTTCAACCATACAGAGCATCAAACTTGGGGCCTCATGCATACTAAGCAAGCGCTCTGCCATTGAACCATATCCCAGCCCTCCCTGGTTCCTTTCTTTGGGTAACCTCCACAGGGTTACAAGACCCTAAACACTTGGCCGTCTTGAACTCTCCCCTTGAGATCTGGATTCCAAAAGAGGCTCTGACAGACTTCACATGGGCCAGAGACCCTCCCTTGACTCAAACATTGGATGTCTATACTAACTGTCCTCTGAGGGCCACACCTAATGACAAGGCTGAGGAGTGGACCTCAGAGCCAAGCATGGTTCTGATATTTGTAAGAAGCGGAGAAAAATGCTGGGCAGATCGAAATCACTCATGTCCTCTGCCTACTGGAAAGTTCCATGGCAACAAAAGATGAGAGTGTCTGAGAGCAGGGGTTTCACAATGCAGATAAGCTCAGGGCCCCAAGCGTGGGGCATGCTCTGAGGCCATAATAAGTGCAGAAGGCAGACGGAGCTACATACACACAGGCTAGGAAACCAAGAACTGGATGATGGAACTTCTTCTGTCTCCCCTAAACCCCTTGGCTAAGTCACTGACCTGATACCAACAGTCATAGCAGCCCCAGGGCCATTTCCTCTGTTCTAGAACTTTAGGAGCCCAGTGGCTTTGATGAAATGGTTTCCGAGGGATAGTCTGAGTCAGGCACACTAACAGGACTTTCCCACAAGCCCCAGCTCCAACTTATATTAAAGGTAAATAGGATCTGGGCAGAGGGGGGTGCACGTCTTTAATCCCAGCACTCAGGAGGCAAAGGCAGGCAGATTTCTGTGAGGGCAGCTGTGGGGACACAAACAAACCCTGTCTCAAAAAAGAGTAAGAAGAAAGGGATGAAGTTGACAGATGTCTCCATGGTGCATGCTACGTACTTGTTTTCTGATCAGGCACTCACATATTGACCCATCTGACAGCTGAAGCAACTGAGGCTGAAGTGCCTTACCCACTGACAAGTGGCTGAATTAGAATTTGAACCCAAGACTGACTCGCTTCAAAGATCCTGATCTAGCTTCTGCAAGTTTTCTCGGACAACTATGTCACCTCCCCAGACTTCCTCAGCTACAAATGTCAAAGACAGAGGGACAGCCCTCTAGATAGACTGAGAAGGGACATTCTAGGTAGAATCAGGAATCACGGTCCAAAAGGCCCAGTGACATCTGGAGAAGACAGTCTAAAGAGCCTCCAGCCGGCAAGCCAACCCTCCGTGGGCTGGAGATGAGGCAAAGCCTGTGAGTCACCATCCTCTCTGCCACCTAAAGAATGGGGACAACCCCTGCCTGGCCTCCCCAGACCTTGATTTCCACCCTCGGTAGTGTCTGTCCACCCGCCTGGCACACTCCAAGTCAATCTGGAGTACGTGCTCAAACACACAGACTCCACAAACAATGCAGGGAAATAAAGTTCTTACAGGAAACATCATCATATTGACTCATGACAGACCCATCCATAAAACAACCAGGGTACCTGGACCAGCTCAGGGTGCAGGCCTGAGCCTCTCTCCTCAGCCAGGAGGAAGTAGGTACTGCTGGGGGTGGGGGCAACTTCCCCTGGCTGCCTGGAGGTTGGCTGGGGCTCTGTATTATTTGTCAAAAGAGGGAAAATTTATTATGTTTAAAAGAACAAGCCCCAAAGCCTTGTGGTCTCCGTGCCTTGTCTCAATCGCTCTATTGCAAAAGCCTATCTTCAGACCGTGGAGTTTTGCAAGCCATTTGCCCTGTTCAGGAGAGAAACACGGCCCTCTCCGGGGGCCTGTGTCTTCATCTGTCCTTTTTGGCAAAGTGGGCCCTGCTGTGGCCTTGATCCAAGACTATTCTCAGATGTGGGAGGCAGCATAGCGCAGAACTGAAGTGCCCAATGAATTCAGTTATGCGGGACCTCGGTTTCCTCATCTGTGGAACCTGAATAAAGTATGATCCTGTGGCATGGTGCATACCTTCCCCACCCTTGGTACAGCCTAGCAGTGTCGTGACTACCCTCACCTCATCCAGGGAGCCTGGGCTAGCTCCCTTCTCTGCCTTGACTGCCCAGGGTGTGGCACAGTTGTAGGCGATGGGTTGTCACTCAGGCTTAGGACACTGGCCTGGGAAGAACATGAGAACCAAGGTGACAATATACCTGCCCACTGCCATGGCACCCCCAGCCGAGCAGTGGCCATTTTTCCATCCTAGATTTTGAGTGACTGAGTGGGAGGGAGGAAGGGAAGGAGGGAGGAAGGGAGGGTCAGTGTCTCTCCTGGTTTCTAAGGGAAACCAGATAGTCCTAGGAAGACACTAGTAGTACAGCTGGTAACTTAGTGTCCCTTGAGAGTGCAACCAGGTGCCTTCCAGTCCTCAGTCCCTGTCACTTGGAGAGTCACGCACCCCTGGCCATGCCTAGCACTGGTTGGACCTGTGCTAACACCCAGCTTTGTTCTCTCCATCAGTTCCTCCATGTGGAGACCACAGTGCCCTCTCAAGACCATGCTCTGAGCAGACTACTCCCCTGCCTCAGCATTCCCAAGTACTAGCCCAGACTCTTAAGTTCAGTCCTCAAGTTTCCTTGACTCTTGGCCTCTACTGAGTGAGTGTACCAGCTCCCTGCCACCATGCTACAGACTCATTTTCAAGCATGCACAGGTTCCTAACCCTAGCATGGGTTCTTCCCTGGTGCCTCATGCACGTCTCATTGGTAAATAATTCTTTCTGTAATACTCCAATGAACTTACATTTATACCCACAGGGCCCAGCTCAAATGTCCCCTTTCTATAAAGACAGGCGTAAGCCATTGTCGGAACAGTTCCTTTCTCCTCTGTCCATCGTACCATCTCCTATGCTTTCTTCTACTGAAAACATAATCGGATGGGACCTGCAGCTGCTCTAGCACCAGGATCCCAGCCTGCAGCAGGTTAACCTAGCGAGCAGTTACTCACTGGAGGGAGAGAGGCCTGGAGGATGTGTTTGCAGGTCTAGGGCCGCCCTCCTCCTGACCTCTTTACCTACAGGAAGTGGCCAAGACCAAGGCTCTCTGCTTTTGTCTTCATAACCTTCTTTAGTACTGAATGCTACTCTGAGGCTAGAATTTTCTTCAAAACCCCAGCAAGGCAGGCGTGTGGAGATGGGGGAACAGCAGTGCACCACTGGGCAGAGGTGAGGGGTGATGGGGCTCTGGCGGGGCTACATCTGACCCCTGTCCAGCTCCCTGGAGACCATGCTAATCCTGCACCCCTGCCTCCCAGTCTGTAAGAAAAAGGCAGTAACTAACTGACTTTCCAGGGTTAGAAGAGACTGTATACATCAAAGGTCGTACAGACCACTTCTCCACCCATCCCCCCTCCCCCCATTCTTCCTCCTCTTCTCCTGCTTCTTCTGTGTCACTTTATCTGACCTGGAATTTGCACTGTAGAACACCAGGATGTCTGACCTTGAACTCACAGAGATCTGTCTTCCTCTACTTCTAATGTGCTGAGGTCGTGCACCAGCACACCAGACCGCATTCTCATTCTCTTCCCCCCCCCATCCCCTTCTTTTTTTCTTTCTTTCTTTGACATCATCTCTCACTGGCCTGGAGCTTGTCTTGGCTAGGCTGACTGACTATCCAGAGAGCCCCAGAGCCTGTCTTTGCCTTCCCAGACACTGAGATTACAAACCTACACCACAGTGCCTACCTAGATGCTTTGTTTTGAAACGTGGGTTCTGGAGGTTGAAATCGGGTCCTCTTCCGTACACTTTACGGTCTGAACTACCCAGTCTAGACTTCCAGAACACCCTCACTGCCTTAGGCGCTTTCTTTCCTCCAACAGCAACCGTGCATGCTGTCCCAGCATAAGGATTCTTGGATATGCCTAAATGTACGGCACCCTGTCTTCCAACAGAGCCGGCGTTGCCTGGAAGCCCCACTAACTTGTTTGTCCACCAGGCTCGTGTGACCTGCTGGTGCATGCCTGCATTTTAAAAGGTTTTAATGTGTCACTGTTTAATTCTTCCTGGGGAGATATTTTCTAGGTGATAGTGATATTTTGTAAATAATATACCTATTCCGTATCGGGAACGCGGGGAGGGAAGGTGAAGTCAGTGCGCAGCTAGCGAAGTTCCTTTGCGTCCAGGTCAGACGGGAGGGGAGAGAGAGGCACCTGAAGCCTGGGCGGTGGCTTCCGGGAACCACAGCGGGTCCAGGCAGTGTCTGGGACACTTCCTAAGGATCGTGACATGTAGTGGCAAGTGGGAAGACTAATTAAAGGAAACCAAAGACAAGTGGCCAAGAGATTCGGGCAGGTAAAAAACAAAGGCACCCAGGCTATGATGGCATTACCTTCCCCAGGCTACCTCCCGTCCCAACCCAAGCACACTGACTTTCTGCCGCTGATACCCAGCAACCTCAGGCGTGACCTTTGCTTCGTTGATTGTTTGGGGTTTTGTTTGTTTGTTTGTTTGTTTGTTTGTTTGTTTGAGATTGGACCTCATAGAGTACAGACTGGCCTCAAACTCAACAGGTAATCAAGGATGGCCCTGAAACTCTAATCTACACCTCCCGAATCCTGGTCTTACAAACCTGTGCCACCGAGCCTGGGTAATGTGCGAGCAGGGGTGGGACTCGGGGCAAAGAACCTTGGGAATTTACTGTCTGTCTGGACCCAGGCGGGCACTCCCGACCTGGGCAAGTGGGAGACAAGGAAGGAAGAGAGAAAGAAAGAAAGAAAGAGAAAGAGAGGGAGGGAAGGAGGGAAGGAGGGAAGGAGGGAAGGAAGGAAAGACAGACAGATAGGAAGGAAGGAAGGAAGGAAGGAAGGAAGGAAGGAAGGAGGGAGCAGATAGGAAGGAAGGAAGGAAGGAAGGAGGGAGCGAGGGAAGGAGGGAAGGAGGGAAAGACAGACAGATAGGAAGGAAGGAAAGAAGGAAGGAAGGAGGGAGGGAAGGAAGGAGGGAAGGAGGGAAGGAAGGGAGGAAAGAAGGAAGGAAGGAAGGAAGGAAGGAAGGAAGGAAGGAAGGAAGGAAGGAAGGTCCTCAAGAGTCAGATAGCGAGCACTGGGGCCCTTCATGGTGTGACTCTCTAGCCATGTTGGTTGTGCACTGGCTACAGTGAAGAGCCCCTAACCAGCAGTGCAAGGGACAGAGGTGCCCTGCACAACAATATCTAGAGGAATGGAAACAGGCAGTGGAGAAGTAGCCCAGCAAACAGAGTCTGAGGAACAGGCAACACTCCTGGAGCTGAGGGGAGACAAAGGGCAGAAACACAGGAAGAGGGCATCTCTTTTCAACCCAGCAAATATTTTTATTAGTGTTTTTACTGCTTGGTTATTGTTTACGTGGCGGCTGGCATGCTAGGTTAGTGGGTGAGTGGGTGGGTGGGGAGGTGGGGAGGTGGGTGGGAGGGTGGATTGGTTGGTTGGTTGGTTGGTTGGTTAGTGGCTTAGTTGGTTAGATGATTGCTTGTTCAGTTGGTTAGTTACTCCATTGGTTGGCTGATCGATTAGTTGGTTCAAGTTGTTCAGCCCATTTATTCATTGATTATTGATTGATGGTTATCCCATTAGTTGATTCCGTGCTTCTGATCTAGTTGTTTGATTGGTTGGTTGGTTGTACAGTTGGTTGGCTATTTGGTTTATGGGTCAGCTGGTTAGTTGGTTGGTTGGTGGTTTAGCTGGTTAGTTGGTTGGTTGGTGGTTTAGCTGGTTAGCTGATTTGTTGGTTGGCTGCTGTTTGGTTAATTTGTTGGTTGGTTGGTGAGTTGGGAATCATCAATATGGACAAATCCTAGGTTCTGTTTCCTATTTGAAGTATTTCCTGGACTTCCTTACTTAAGAAAATTCCATCATGGCTGGGATGCAGCTTAGTGATGGGGCACTTGCCTAACATGTAAAGTGCAGGGGTCCACCTCCAGCACCACAAAGCAGGGTAGAAGGGAGAAGAGTGGGGAAAATGGAGAGAGACAGGGCAGTTCCAGAACCTAACCGACCTCCTACTTACACAAAAGCATTCGACCATTCGAGAAGATTCATCTGGCTCCCTCTTACAGCTCTGTGCAGGCCATTTGGCAATGTAAAACCTTGTTCAAGTTCATGTGATTTGTCCACAAAGGAGCTTCACATGAGTGCCAAGGTCGTGATGTAGAAGGAGTTTTATAGAGTACTGCTACCTGCCAGGGACTGTGACCGTCACACACACACACACACACACACACACACACACACACACACACATGACTGACTCCCCTGTGGCTCCCCTGCCTCAGCATGAGCAGCCTGGAGGCACCTAGAAAGCTCTCAAGGTCTCTGAGCTGACATGCGTGTCTTCTCGTCTCCATCGGGTCTGGCCTTTGCTGATGGCTAGCGATAGGGCTCCTCTGTGGGCCAGCCTCTGCTGCCTTGTTCTTCAGCAAACATTCCAGGGAGGTTGATCAGCCTGCGGCTAGTGAAGTCGCCATTCAGTTCGTCTGTATCACAGCCTAGAAGCAAACAAACAGAAGGAAAAAAAATATATATATATATATATATATATATATATATATATATATATATATATATATTCATAATGGCACAGAGGAGGCACACTTTTCTAATAGCAAGACCAGGACAGCTCCAGGCTGTTTCTGCCTTCCTGCACTCCCCTGGAGTCCTCCACAGCTCTCAGGAGCAGAGGGGGTCCTGTGGGCCTAAAGACAAACAGGAAGCAGCTCTGAGGGTGCT
Organism: Rattus rattus; assembly: GCF_011064425.1. NCBI lineage: Eukaryota > Metazoa > Chordata > Mammalia > Rodentia > Muridae > Rattus > Rattus rattus. The sequence goes on along the minus strand of NC_046159.1, from coordinate 31,185,170 downwards.
TATGAGCCAGAGTGAGCCTAGCAGAAGGCCCAGAAGCCAGGCCTACCCTCACATTCCAACCCTTTATCTTCAGAGTGGGCCAACGGGGTAGCACTCCCTGAGCGGCCTTCCTTATCTGCAGTTTCTCCAGCCAACATGACTTGAACACTTTTCAGGGCCAAAGATGGCGTCTGTGCTGAACACATATTTATTCATGCGGTTGTTCCCTAAACACAGTAAATCGCCCATCTCTACAGCACGTGCACCTCATTCCATATTTGATGTAACGCAGATTTGAAGGTCTCAAAAGGATGTGCGTAGGTTCTGTGCAAGTGCCCTGAAGTTCTACAGAAGGGGTGTTAGAGTCTCGACCCATCCCAAGGACTGGGGGGTTGAGGGGGGAGGTCCTATCCCCATCTGTCAGATGAGTCAGATAAAGCTCCAGCAGGCAGGCCCTGTGCCCGCGGCCACAGTAGGCTCTGAGTTCTGCTAGTAGCAGTCAGGGGCCCAACTCTGAGGCAAGTTGACTGTTTCAAAGATCCCCCAGGCTTGTTATCCTGCTTCATCTTCCTGTACCGGGGTTTCTCTATGTCTCACCAGCCTGTTGGTACAAATGAGTCACCTAGCCAACCGGTTATCATCTCACCAGTCCAGCCCCACCCCCGCCCCCCACTCACCTGGTCCCTCAGCCACCCACCTCAGCACTTCCTAGAGCGAGAGTCCCTGAGATGTTCACGGACTCTCCTCCTTCAAAGTTTACACAGGCAAGAGCACCACGGAATCTGGCAGAGTGGGCTTCCTGGGGCTGGAGAGATGTGACCCACTAGAAGTAGGGGATCAGGGTTCTGGTGGTCCCACGAGCGAGCAGCCTCAGTGCTACCCTCACTCTCTAGGAGCTCTGCTTTTTCTTATCTACAGAGGGAAGGGGGGTCCTGTTGGTTCTCAGCATGGTCTCCAAGCAGCTACAGACTGGGACATGGGACCTCGGTAAGACACACACGAGTAGTGACACACACAGCCAGGGTGCCGTGGAGAAAGCTCCAGGAGAGAATGGAGGGATTGTGGGAGGGGACACGCCTGACTGGGTAGAAGCCCATGCTATCAGTTCCAGAGGGTTTAACAGTCCTGGTTCTGTGCTGTGAGCCTCCACCACCCCACTGGTCCCTCCAAGCCAAGTAGGGTATGGACAAGGAAACTGATGGGGCTCGGACGGACAAAGACACTGGACTGAAGTCACAACGCTCATGAATGGTGGGCTTCCTATAGAATCAGATCTGAGGGTCCCCAACTTTACATCGTGGATGTTGTCTCTACCAGTGTGAGACCCAGCACTGAGAAACTCAGCTTCTGTGATCTTCAGTCAAAACCCTTGCTACCTTGACTGTAGTTCTTACTTAGCATAGGATCTTCCATCATCTTCCCATCCACACAGCCAGCGAGGCAGGAACTCCCTGAATTCCAGCAGGACCCAGGGGCAGGGGTGTGCTTTCACTCTGGAGCTGTGGATGTGGCTCAGTGGTGTAGAGCTCCTGCCTTGCATGCCCGAAGCCCTGGATTCTGTCCTTAGTACTGCATAAACCAACCAACCATGGGACACATGCCTGTAATCCCAGCACTTGGGAAGTAGAAGCAGGAAAATCAGACGTTCAGGATCATCTGAACTTTCTCAGAGCTTGGCTGTATGAGTCTCAGAAAGAGGACAGGGAGCAGGAGAGAGAAGCTGGAAAACAATAAACAACTAGCATTTTCTTCCATTTTAAAGTTAATTATTGTAGGTGCATGGAAGGGTGGCACAGAAGGGAACAGCACTGACTGCTCTTGCAGAGGACCCAGGTTCAATTCCCATCACCCAGTGGCAGCTACAACCTCCTGTAACTCCAGTTCTAGGGCTGTGATGCCCTCTTCTGACTTCCGTGAATGACAGGCATATACATGGTGCACAGACACGCGTGCAGGCCAAAATACCCATACACTCTTTTAATGAATTAAATCCAACAACATTTTCCAAAATGAACCAGTGCCCAGCAAGATGGTATGTAGCTGCAATGTTACAAGCTGTGTACCCACCCTCTATGCCCCCAGCTCTTGGGCCGGCTGTGCGTGGCCTGGCATCCTGTCTTTTCTGGCACCATGCCCTGAATGTATTAGTTTTCTGGTTTCTGGGTTTTCTGACCAGACTAAACTCAATGACCCAAGGCCACCCAATATCCCAAGATCTCCACAGACTGGCCATGAGTTTGCCCCTTGCAACATGCTATGACTTCAAAAACATCTTGAGGCTGGGTATGGGGGCACATTTCTTTAATCCCAGCACTTGGGAGGCAGAGATGGGCAGAGCTCTGAATTCAAGGCCAGCCTGGTCTAAATCGGCCAAGGCTACACAGAGAAACTCTGTCTCAAAAAAATAAATAAATAAATAAATAAATAAATAAATAAATAAATAAATAAATAGAAAAGAAGGAAGAAGGAAGGAAAGAAGAAAGAAAGATAGATAGATAGATAGATAGATAGATAGATAGATAGATTGATTGATTTTTAAGGTTTAGGGCTAGAGAATGGCTTAGGGGTTAAGAACACACACTGCTTTTCCAGAGGACCTGCATTTGGTTCCCAGCATCCAGATCATCTGACTCACAAATGCCTGTAACTCCAGCTCCAGGTAAATCTGACACCCTCTTCTGCCTCCTCAACTACATACACTGCATGCATGTGACATATCTACACACACACACACACACATACACACACATACACACACATACACACACACACATACACACACAAACACATACACACACTATTTTTACTTATTTTTAATCCATTTTTAATTTTTACTTATTATTTTTAAATATTAAGCCAGGTGGTGGCAATGCACACCTTTAATCTCAGCACTCAGGAGGCAGAGGCAGGCAGATCCCTGTGAGTTTGAGGCCAGCCTGGTCAACAGAGCAAGTCCCAGACAGTCAGGTCTACACAGAGAAACCCTGTCTCAAGACAAACAAACAAACAAACAAACAAACAAACAAGCCTTTTCTGACTGAGTAGGTGATGACAATCTGCGTTTGGGTTTGAATTTACGTTTCCTTGAATCCTAGAGAGGGAGAATTTTATGTTACATATTAGTCATTTTCATGGCTTCTTCTGTGAACTATCTGTTCCCAATTTACTAATTTACAGTGAGAAATGTCACTGCCAAAGGGACCGGATACATGTGTCCTGCTGCCAGCACTGAAGTTCCCTGTAGGCACAGTCCACAGAAGGCCAAATCAAATCAGAGACATGCTTGGTAAGCAAGAGGGGAGGGAGGGGCTGGTGACGAAGCCTTGTGGCTAATGGCAGCCTGAGACCTCCCTCTGGGATCCTTCCTGTCTCTATCTACTGCCTTCCTGCATGTCCAGCCGTTCTTCAGAGGGAGAGTTGACCGTCAGAAATGTTACTGTAGGTACCTGCAGTCCCAGCAGGAGGGAAGAACAGCATTCAAGGCTCGCCCAGCCCCAACTGTGTAAAGACTTAGAAGCCAGCCTGAGCTACATGGGACTCTGGCTCAGAATAAGAAGGATAAATGAATACTACTGCGTTCGGAGCAGGCCCCTGTCATCCTAGCTGCTGAAGAGGCTGAGGCAGGAGGATGGCTTGAGCCCAAGAGTTTGAGAGCAGCCTAAACAACAGAGCCAGAGAGGGAGGGGAAAAAGGAGGGAAAGAGAGAAGGAGGGAAAGAGAAAAAGAAAGAAGGGAAGGAGAGAGGGAGGGGTCCCTCTGGCCTAGGGTCCCACCCTCTTTTCCTTCTGGTTATTTTATTGTTGTTTAGAGTCCGTCTCACTCTGCAGTAGGAACTGGCCTGGAACTCATGTTAGTCAGTCTCCCTTCCAGCCATGCATGCATGTTCGTGCCTCATGTACGGTGCTCTCAAAAACCAGAGGAGAGCATTAGATCTCCCGGGAACTGGAGTTACAGATGCTGTGAACGGCTGTGTGGGTGCTAAGAATCAAACCCAGATTCTCTGGAAGAGCAGCCAGTGCTCTTAACCACCGAGCCACCTCTCCAGTTCCTTGCTGTCCCTTCTCAGAGGACAAAACTTAGCCCTCTTTGCGCTGCCCCCGCCCTCAGCTGCACACCTATTCCTGGGACATTTACAAAGCACAGCTGATACCTTCAGGGTGTTTGCCTTCCTGGTTCTTCACGAGCATAAGCAGAGCTGGGGTCTGTGAAACCCCATGTTGTGTTCTTTGCACGGAGCATTTGTCTGGGAGCCTGTGTGATTTTCCTTCCTTAGTCTTCAGACAGTGACCTCTGGAAGGTTAAGACTCACTGTGACTGAGGCCTTTGAGCATGCAAAGAGGGTGGGAAACATAAAAATCTAACAAGCATGAAGTTCTGGGTTCAAATCCCAGCACCACAGAGAGGGGAGGAATCAGAGAGGAGCTCTTGGAGGAGGGTGGGCGTAGAGGAAAGATTGCTCAGGGAGTCAGGGAGGAAACAGGATGTGAGGTGGGCAGGCCTGGGGCCCTCTTGCCTGCAGCTTGTAATAGCCTCTTCCGCTCAGCCTGGGCCCTCTGGCTTATTCTCCACCCCAGACCTCCAGAGTCCAAGCTGGGCTGAGTCACTCCCCGCTCAAGCCTTCCAGGTGTCATTTGTGAAAAGATTCAAACTCCTAAGAACACCAGGCCAGCCCTCACAGCAGGAGCCCGACTTTTCCTTCCAGGCCTAGAGACTTAGATTCCAGTTCTAGTTTGCCACAGCCACCAGTATCAGATCCTTTGTCCTGTCTAGACTTGTCTCTCCATCTGTGTAAGAGGCACCTTGAATTGGTTCACTGTCTTATAGGAATGTTGACTCTGTAAAGGGGTCTTTTGCCTGAGAACCATGCATATAACAGTAAAACGATACCATAACATGCTTATGAATATAATTATTCCTGGGCTGGTGAGAGGGCTCAGAGGGCAAAGGTACTTGGGGCCAAGCCTGACCAACTGAGGTCAACCCCCTGGAACCATGTGGTAGAACGAAAGAACCAGGATTTCCTCTTACCTCCCATATGAGCACTCCCATACATACCGCGCATATCCATAAATAAATAAGTGAAACTTTACATTTTTAATATAATCATTTCTATTAGAATGTAAGTATAAAAACTAAAATCTTGAAGTCAGTTGGAGCCCTGATCAGGAAGCAAGGGTGTTAGCCATACCCTCTCCAGAGAGAATTCTAAAGCTTAGGACATTCAAAGCGTTATGTTGTCCAGATGAAGCCATGGAGTAAGGGCCAATAAACACACGTGATGACCAGGTAGAGCACAGCTCTGGTCACCAAGCTCTGCTATCCTATATCTGTGTGGCCCATAGCGAGTTACAACTAGGAATCGTCTACCTGTCCTGAGAATCACGTGAAGCACAGCTGAACTGGGAGTATGTGACTACTGTGAGTCCTTTCCTCTTTATCTGCCAATGCATAAAGGGGAAACTGAGACCCCCTGCAGCAAGCGGGCTGGGTGTTCCATGAACATCTGTGTCTGCCCCAACCTGGCAAGGGGCATGGACATACCAGCTCAAAATCCTTGGCAGAAAGCGTGGCGTTTGGCCCTGCTCTGTAGTCGGCTGAGAAGGGCTCAGAGAAGGAAGAGTCTGAGGAAGGTTCCGGAGCACGTGACTGGCTGCCCCTCCCATCAGCGGCTCTTATACAAACAGCGTGCTTCCTCTCTTCACTAGTCCTGGGGACCGCACATGAGGAATTTTTTTCTCTCCTCCTTTTTTTTTGCTGATTAAGTTCCCCCAAAAGCCCCTTAAGAATTTTAATAAGAAATGCAAAAATCAACAAAAGTGCAGCAAAGTCTTTCCTGTTATTAAATAAGGGAAAGTAAATATTGCAGATCGGACATATTTCATAAGAGGATGTTATGTTTGGGTGGGAAAAAATGAGAGAGAAAAGAAAAGACTAATTTGCTTTCTGGCAGCAAATGTGTCTTTGCTGAAATTTGGTTTCAAATCTGATGACGGGAGCATTGTCGCTGGCTTGCATGGAATTTGGACCTTTGACATATGAGGTGAGTGTGCTCAGACAAGCAGGAAAGTTTTAGATCTCTGTCCTGTGAGTAGAGGACAGAGTTCTTTAGCCACTCAGAAAATTATAACTCATGGAGGTGCAGGGACCACAAGCAAGACAAAAGCAACCAGGAACAAAGAACACTTGCATTTTAAGAGAGAAAGCAAGACAAACGTTCTCTTTTATCGCCATTTTAGAAAGAGGGATGATATCATAAATGGATAACAGTACGGTCTCCTCAGCACAATGAGAGAGCCTGCAGCAACTGGGGGACCAGGGCTTGCATGTGGCATCGGCTGTTTCTTCTGTGTTACCTTCAGTAAAGCACATAGCTGTTCTGACTCTCATTTTCCTCATCTTTGTAATAGAGACAGGGGGCTGAAGAAACAGCTTTCTGGGTAAGAGCATGGACTGCTCCCACAGAGGTCCCTGGTTCAGTTTCCAGTACCCATATGGTAGCTCACAAATGCCTGTAACTCCAAGTCTAAGGGATCCGACACTCTCTTCTGGCTCCACAGACAGACAAACACACCTGTGGTGCACCTGTATACATGCAAACACCCATACACATACAATAAATCAAACAGAACCTAAAACGGATTGAATGAATGAATGAATGAATGAATGAATGAATGAGGCAGAATGAGTATCACCTACTAAGAGGTGAACACATGTTGCTGCTCTTGTTGCTATGGAAGAAATCCTCCTGGAAGGAGCAACTTAAGGGAGAATGGTTTATCTTGGCTCACAGTTTCAGGGAACACAACTCAGCAGGCATTGTGGCTGGGTCTGTGGTAGGGCTGCTTGCAGCTTTTCACACCATGGTAGACCAGGAGGCAAAGGCTAGGGCAGGAACCCCATGACTCACTTCTGCTAGCTACACTACCCCCTAAGGTTCCATGGCCTCCCAAAACAGCCGCTAGGCAGAGACCCAGTGGGCAAATACACGAGCCAGCAGGGGACACTGCACACGCAAACCCTAAGAATGAGGAATAAAAGAGCAGAAAAATAAGCCCCAAAAGCAACAGGGTCAGCTCAATATTCACATTCTGACAAGTAGAAAGGGGTGGGGATGGGGGGTGGAGAACAGAAGAGAAAAAGGTCACAGCTGTGCACTGAAGAACAGAATGTGCTCTGAGGGATAAATAAAAGGTTCATTTTATTCGTTTATAAAAGTTTCACCCCAAACTGTGTTCACATGCCTCATCCATCTAACCTTCACACGTAGGCTATATGGTCCAGCCTGCTGCGTGTCAAGGCTGCAAACTCTAGCCTGCTGCACATGAAAGCTATGAATGGTACAGCCTGCTGCCTGCGAAGGCTCTGTGGTCTAGCCTGCTACACACCAACACGCAGCCTACAGCCTCCATCTGCCCTTGGCCAAAACGTCACTGTGCAGCACAGGAGGTCACTTGATTGCTTCTTTCTCTGCCATGATCAATAGAGCACTGGCGCTTAGGATTTTTCACGCCTGTCAGCACCGCCCTGGAAGACAAAAAGCAAAAGTGAAAACTGGGTTTACTTTCTGACTGGAACACCTGGCATTAGAAAGTGGGTGCCGCCCAGCAAGGTCACGTGTGACCACAGCTTCAGAGAAAATGACCAAAGCGCAGGACGGAGGGGAAGTGGGCTCACAATGTGGTGGCTGCCAGCCAGCAGCTTCCACGACAGGCCTACGTGGTTCTGGCCTCTTCTGTCCTGTGTCCTCCCTGAGGGGGTCCGGCAATCCCCCATACCTATCTCCCTGCAGGGGTGGATACCTGGGCCCTGCAAATGCTCCTGAATGGAACCTCACCAGCTACAGATCCTGGGACCAGAACTGGGGCCGCATCCTTCCTGGCTATCTTCAGGTCTCAGAGTGCTGCTGCCACCTGCAGACCCCAGACAGCCAAGCCTGGCTTGTTCACCTCCCTGAAGCATCTTTTGTATTTACATAAATAATAGGAGAAATAATGTGGCAATCTGTTTGCATTCCCACCACCCAGGTTTATTTCCATGGTTTTCGTCTTTTTTTTTTTTTTTTTTTTTTTTTTTTTTCTTTTTTTTCGAGCTGGGGACCGAACCTCAGGGCCTTGCGCTTGCTTGCAGGCAAGCGCTACCACTGAGCTAAATCCCCAACCCGCCTTGTTTTGTTTTTTAAGAAATGAACCATTAGAGACAAAAATTAAAGTCCCTTTATCCACTGCCAGTTGGGCACCATAAATGACCAGGCATTGGTATATAAACGTCTCTCTATGTATATCCAGCGTGTGATGTTTTGTGGTTTAATTTTCATAAGTAGGATTGTATATTACCCTACATCCTGATCATGTGTTTGAATTTAGCCCATCAATACACTTACGGAGAAACGCATTAAGTTAGCTTGTCCATTTTCACTACCACACACTATTCTACTCAGTGGATGTTGTACATGTGTGCCTATGGCGCACTTTATGAGTGTGCCTTCCATCTAGGGAGGAACAGTCAGGCTCTTTCTCTCAAAACATACACATGCGCATACAAGCACACACAAATGCACACATGAATGCACAGGCACACACATGCACACTCAACTACATGCCACCAGTTTTGATTTAAAAGAGAAGCCGGGCTGAAGAGGTGGATCACCATGTAAGAGTGTTTACTACTCTGCCTTGGAACCTGAGTTCTATTCCCAGAACCTACACCCAGTGGCTCAACTGCCAAATAAATAAATATTTTTTTTTCTTTTTAAAGAAGTCATTTGGGGCTGAGAGACAGCTCAGTGATTTAGAGCACTCACTGTTCGGTCCTGCAGAGGACTGGAGTTCAACTCCCAACACCCACACCAGGCAGCTCACAATCACCAGTCTGTAACCCCAGCTCCAGGGGGATCCAACCTCTGTCCTCACGGGGCACCAGCACTCCTGTGCACAAACCGATACACAAGACACCTGCCTATGCATAGGCAGTTTTAAGAAGAAAACTCTGTCTCTACGAGTAGTACACACGCGTTTCTCTAAGAAATTGGCCCCACAATAGGATATGTTAGATTGTTAAAGGATGGCAAGAAATGGACACAGTAATCCTGGGATCCAGCATGCCCTCGAGATGTCAGCAGTGTGTGACCTTGGACAAGTCATTTAACTGTTTCCTTCTAGTGAAACCGGTGTTCTGATCTCTAACTTGCAGGGTCTTGAAAAGGATCAAGCTCTGTCCCTCTAAAAAGGAGCGGAAATGGGCCAGGTGACTTATTTTCCTCAATAATACTACGGTGATCTGGGCTGTTTGGCTTTGTTTTCTGTTTCTTTTTTGGTTTTTATTTATTTTGTTTGTTTGTTTGTTTTTTCTGACAACCGCAGAGGCTGGATACCACGCAAAGGCCCAGCAAACGAGAACCTCGAGGGCTCGCTGCTCACCCCTCACCACGAGGCCCCGAGTTAATGCGAACCCTTGCTTACAGGTGAAATAAGGAATAGTCATGTCGCCCCCCTGAAAAAGTTGTCGTAGGGCTTCTAGCAGCACGGGTCTCTCTCCTTTCCTGTGGCTCAACAGATTCTCCCTCAAAGCTGTGAAGAACAGAAGGGTTGTTCTGCCGGCGGAATGAAGCTGGGTTTCATCCTGGGTTGGGTAGATTTGGTGTTTGTTTCTCAGCTCTGGTTGAGCATGGCGCTCATCAGCACAAGGCTTCACCTGGAGTGGTTGAAATTTGCTGAAATACCGCCATCTCGTGGTCGCGATGCAACACTGCAGGGTCCGGCCTCTCGGACAACAATGGTGCGACAGGGGCTGCCCAACCCTGCTCAGAAATGCGGCTGGCTCCCCATTGTCTGCGGGGTAAAGTCCGAAAGCCAAGCCTGGAACTCAAGCGCCTCCACAATCGGCCCCGCCTTGCCTATCCGGCCTTATCTCGACTCCGACCTCCTGCCCTGGCTAGGCCCAGCTCCTCCCTGAACCTCCAAGCTGGGTCCAGCCTCTCACTATGGCCAGCCCAGTACTCTAGACAGCCTCTAAGCCAGCTCTTCCAGGAAGCCTTCCTGGTCCTCCATCACCGCATCAGGGTCCCCACCACCATCACTGCTTCCCATAAATTCTTACAGAGTCGTGTTTGTTTCAACACTGAATGCTTGTGTTGGGTGCTTAAACTAAGTCCTAGAGTCCCATGGACGGTGGGGAGTTCATGGAGCCCGCTCTGGTTCCAGCCACCGGCAACGGAGACAGAGGTGGTGGCACCCAACTCACAGGCGTGCTACGACAACCACACAACGGCCATAGTAGAGGTGAGGAGGATGGCTAGACAAAACATGGGGCATCAGTTGAACACGAACTTCGGATTAGAAAACTGTTAAATCTGTACCCTACGTCACATGCGTATAATCCCAGCACTTGGGAGATGAAGGCAAGATCAGGAGTTCAAGATTATCCTGTGCTTCATGCAGAGTTTGAAGCCAGCAACATCAGACTGTTTCTGTATGGAAAGAACGAAGAAGGAAGGAAGGAAGGTAGGTAGGTTATGACTGCTCCTAGGTATGGTTAAGGAGTAAGTTTATAAGGGAGAGATAACCAAAGGCAGACACATCTGGGACAGTTCAAAGTGGTCATGACCCTGAACCATGTGGGGAGAGAGGGGAACTAAGTACAACAGCTAGGAGGCCAAAGGTACAAAAGGAGAGGGAAGAATCTCTGGGAGAATGGCAGCCCCAGCCCAGTCCCTGGGCTGGAGAGTTCAGGGTAGAGGGTGATGATGGAATGCCAGCCGTACCCTGTAACAGGTGGGGACTAAGGTATGCTGGGAGAATCTGGTGGCCAGGTCTACTTCGATATGATAAATGGACACCTTGGCCACTTGTCCCAAGTTTGAAACTTAACAGTTAACAGTTTCAAACCCCTTTCCCCACCCCAAAAAAAAGGTATGTATGTAGGGGAAGGGCAACTTTTAAATATATATATATATATATATATATATATATATATATATATATATATATTTCAAAAACTACATGGTGAATCCATTCATGGCTCACATTAAGATTTGGTGTCCCCAGACAGTTGGGGATGCCTTTAAACCCAGCGCTCAGGAGGCAGAAGCAGGCAGATCTCTGAGTTTGAAGCCAGCCTGGTCTACAGAGTGAGTTCCAGGACATCGAGGGCTACACAGAGAAACCCTTATCTGGAAAAACAAAACAAAAAGCAAACAAACAAAAGACTCGATGTCCATTTCCAGCTGTGTTTACTGCGTAGTAGACAGATGACCTTCATACTGATAGAAATGTTGGCTTGCTTTCTTCTATCAAAAGTAGTTTACACCTTTAATCCCAGCACTTGGGAGGCAGAGGCAGCCGGATCTCTGAGTTTGCAGTCAGCAAGTTCCAGAACAGCCAAGGCAATACACAGAAACCCTGTTTCAAACTATAGATTGATAGACAGACAGACAGACAGATATCTAAGATTCCGTAAATCTCCCCTACCTAGTACAACTCTTGTTTATGCAAAGCACTCCCCCACACCCATTCCCAGAACTTAATGGCCTGAAACTCCAATTCCTTTCCTGCATGGTCTTTGCCTTGGATTCTTTTAAAACTAACCAATATCAAAAATCTGTGAGATCAGCCCCCAGCCAATGAAAAAGACAGAGGCATCATCTGCCCGTGAGTGCTTACTTGCCTGGTTTGGGTCTCAGTGCAACCTTTCTGAAGAAATAGTTTGCCAAGCTTCTTTCACTTTAGTCATGTATTCCCTTATGTGACACCTAGATTATTTTCTGTTTGTTTCTAACTCTACTCTGGAACTCTGAAATTAATTGTGTGTGTGTGTGTGTGTGTGTGTGTGTGTGTGTGTGTGTGTGTGTGTGTGTGTGTGTGTGTGTGTAAGAGAGAGAAAGAGGAAGAGGAGAGAGAGAGAGAGACAGAGAAAGAGAGAGGAAGAGAGAGAGAGAGAGAGAGAGAGAGAGAGAGAGAGAGAGAGAGAGAGAGAGAGAGAGAGAGAGAGAGAGAGAGAGAGAGGGAGAGAGAGAGAGAGAGGGAGAGAGAGAGAGGGAGAGAGAGAGAGAGAGAGAGAGAGAGAGAGAGAGAGAGAGAGAGAGAGAGAGAGAGGAGTGCACGCTCCCGGCTGAGGCTGTCCACCAAAAGCCCACCTTCTAGTTCCAGCTCTCAGAACAACGAACAAAGGCGTGCATGCTTTCTGGATTAGTGAACGCCAAGATTTCTACACCCTTGTGGGTTTTCACTCGTGATTTCGGTGTCTCAAATGCCCCCAAGCAGAGCGCTGAAGTGATGCAGTGTTGCTCGGCCAGGAAATGCGATTTACTGGAGGAAATATGGCTCAGATAAGCCCCTGGCACACACCGGTTAGTGCACTGCTGGCTGTGAGGTCAATGTTAATGAATCAACAGCAGATAACACAGAGACTGACTTTAAATAGAACCACCAGTGTGAAGCAAGGTTATACGGACCACAGGGTGAAGAAGCTGTGGTCCGAGGCTCCCAGAAGCCAGTCCCGAGTTCTCCTGAGAAGAACAGGTCAATATTTGCTAACTTTATAGGATACACATGACTACCAGAAATAGAATTAACTACACACTTGTTACGAGCACGTGTGTCTATGTTACACGTATATAATACAGTAAGAGATTCACACTAGGATATCATGAGTGAGATCTTACGTGATGTTCAAGGTTCTCGTTTTATTGTTTTTAAATTGATTTATTTTATGTTTATGACTGTTTTGCCGGGCTTGAGAGATGGCTCAGAAGTTAAAAGCATTGCCTGTGCTTCCAGAGGTCCTGAGTTCAATTCCCAGCATCCACACGGTGGCTCCCAAACATCTGTAATGGCATCCAATGCCCTCTTCTGGTGTCTGAAGGCAGCTATACAAAGGGGGGGGGGAGTGTGTGCCACCACATGATTATTTTGCCTACACATATGTCTGTGTTTGGTGCCAAAAAAGGGTATCATATCCCCTGGAACTGAAATTACAGATGGTTGTGAGCCACAGAGTAGGTTCTGCAAATTGAGCACAGGTTCTCTGGAAGAGTGCCCAGTGCTCTTAACCCCTGAGCCACCTCTGCAGCCCCCTCTTGGTGGTGGTGGACTTTGTTTGTTTGTTTGGTTTGGTTTTTTTGAGACAGGTTTCTCTGTGTGTAGCCCTGGTTGTCCTGGAACTCACTCTGTAGACCAGGTTGACCTTGAACTCAGAGATCCTCCTGCCTCTGCCTCCCGAGAGCTGGGTTTAACAGTGTGTGAGAACAGGGCTCCACTTCATGTTGTTCTTTCAAGGGATAAGCAAGGGTCTCAATCTATTGCCCAGTCTTGAACTTCCAGCCTCAAAAGATGCTAGGCCCTCGGCTTCCCTAGTAATTATAACTATAAATACATACCGCCATGCCTAGGTAGGGGTTATTTTCAAATACTCCAACAAGGAAATCAAAGTTGAGATATGAAGAACACGAAAGAAACAAGAGAGCAAAGGTTGGAAGTTTAAGAAATACTTTTTCATTTTCTTTTGTTCATTTTTATGGACCCCAGGCATTTGCATGCTAGGCAATGGCTCTACCACTAATTCATACCCCAGCCTAGGAGGGAAAAAGAAAAAAAGAAAGACAGGATCTCACTATATAGTCTTGGCTGATCTGGAACTTGCTATGTAGACCAGGCTGGCCTTCAATTCATAGAGGTCTGGCTGCTTCTCCTTACCAAGCACTAGGATTAAAGGCGCTCACCACCACGCCTGACAGAATTTGGTTTCTTTAGATATTTTTTTTTAAGATTTATTTATTTTACATACGTGAGTACACTGTCGCTGTCTTCAGACACACTGGAAGAGGGCATCGGAAGATCCCATTACAGATGGTTATGAGCCACCATGTGGTTGCTGGGACTTGAACTCAGGACCTCTGGAAAAACAGTCAGTGCTCCTAACCACTGAGCCATCTCTCCAGCCTGTCTGTATTCTTTGTTTTACATTTTGTTGCTGTGGCTATTGTTGTTGTTGTTGTTGTTATCTTTTGTGTGTTCTTAAACAGTTTCATATACGGTATATCTTGATGACAGCCATCCCCAGCTCTCCTCTCCCACCCCACTACTCGCCCACACATCCCTGCCTATCTTCCTTCCCCTTGCCTTTTATCTTTTCAGTCATCCATCAGATGCGATTAATACTGCTGGCTAGAACTTGAACTGATCCTTCGGCCTTGATCTTGACCAAGGCTTATGTAGGTAACCAAGCCCTCTGTGAGTTCATGAATGCCATGGGCTCTGTCATGTCCAGAAGACGGCATCCTCCCATCCTCTGGTTCTGGCCTTCTTTCTGCACCATTCCCTTTTCAATGTTTCCTCAGCCTGGGGCAGGCAAGGGTTAATGTAGAGATTTCCGCTTAAGACTGAGCATTTGGCAGTCACTAGTCAGCATTTTGATTGTTACTGAGTCACCACTGCCCTCTCCAGAGAGAAGCCTCTCTGGACGTGGTGAAAGCAGCACTAATCTGTGTGTGGGTATAACCAAAATATTTGGAAGTAGCTGGATCTCTTCATTTAACAAGACAATAGTAATTGGGTTCTCCTTAAGGTCTTTGACCCAGGCTTCTGGTCCTGAGACACAGGCTTCTGGTTAAGTTTACAACACCAAGCATGAATTCCCTCAGACAAACAGACCTCAGATCCACTCACTGAAATGTTGGTTGCCTCTGAACCTTCACACCATTATTACACCAGTGGGTACATCTTCCTTTATAGCATTCAGGGTTCATTACTCTGAATAAAATCTCCTATCACACTGAGGTCAAGGGCAGTCTTTTAGGACAAGTCGCTTCATATCTCATCTCTAAAAAAAATGAATCTTGTGTTGGAACCTCCAGGCAGTGAGCACTTTTAATCCCAGCACTGGAGATGCAAAGGCATCTTGAACTCCGTGAGCTTGTCTGGGCTAGTGAGCTCCAAGCAAACCAAGGCTGTACACTGAAAACTACATTAAAAAAAAAAAAAAAAAAAAAAAGTAAAGAGAAAAATGTGGGAATGCTGTGAGGATTAAGGCGGATAAAAGGCCCCTTAGCCTTATTCGTTAGACTTAGCTGGGGGATGGGGCGGAAGGTACCGTCAGAAGTGCTGTGCGCAAGCGTGCTGTGCTAGGACGCAGCCGGTCGTTTTGCGGCTGCGCGCAGCTGATTTTGCGGCCGCGCTGCTTGACGGCTACAGTACCGCCTCCAGGTTGCCGGGTAACCGTGGGCGCGCGTGGCCGCGTAAGGTAAGACTGACGGGAAGTCTGGAGCCGGCCGGTCTCTAGTGTTCTGTGTCCGGCGTGTGAACCGCTTCAGGCGTGAGTCGGGTGGGGGCTGGCTGTCACTCAAGCGTGCTGAGCACAGCTTCCTGATGGCTGCCGAGCACTTCGCTCTCAGTGACAGATGCCGTCTGTCCCAGACCCAGGCTGGTCTGCCTTGGCCCTCAGCCCTGCACCTCAGCTCTGGAGCTGTGCAGGGGGAAACACAGATGCAAGTGTGTTTTCAAAGGATGAGGAGCCCACGAGGGCTGGGATGGGACTCAGTTGGCAGCGTTTTCTGTCCCCAGCACTGCGCCAAACCAAGCGTGCGACTGCCCGCCTGTAATCCCAACTTCCAGAGGCAGAGGCAACAGTATCAGCTGTTTTTAAAGCTATCCTCAGCTACGTATCAAGTTTGAAGCCAGCCTGGGCTACGTGTGGCCTCATCTCAAACAAACAAATAAAAAAATAAATGATAAGAGAACTCGGGTGAGTTTTGCCATAAGAGAGACTTCTTTGACACCCGATCCCAAGAGTGTTGGGAAATTATACGGATCCACCTTTTCCTGTATGGTTTGTGCTTCGATTGACACTTAGAGGAGTATATAAAAGGGGTTAGGTTGACCATTGTGTGTGACGGTTCACGTCTTTAACCGCAGCACATGGGAGGCTGGGGCAGAAAGATCATAGTGAGTTTAAAGCTAGCCAAAGCTACATAGCAAGATCAAGTGTCAGCAAAACCAAAAATTTTAAATGATTACTTGGCTAGCAGGTTGGGGGAAGAATAAAGGATGGGCCTTGCTTTTGATGGACAGAAATGTGCTTTGTGGTGCTTTGATGTCAAGCCTGGCCAGGTTTCTTAACAATCTTTGCAGATACATTCAGCCTGGCCCCCCAAGTCCCTTCTCACTCATACAGTGAGGATAAGAGCAGTGGCTGGGCTGGGACTGTGGCTCCTTTGATAGAGCATTTTCTTTGAATGAGCGGGGCCCTGGGTTCAATCCCCAGCACTGGGAAAAGAAGCAAGTGAAAGCCTTTATATTTAGTCCTCCAGACCACTGTCCTGGTCTGGTCTACCCTATACATACATACCTGCATGTATATATTGCACTATAACAGGTGACAGTTGAGTGCTTGGTTATCTGATCCCCTGCAGCTAGAGTTGCAGGTGGGTATAAGCCACCATGTGCATGTTGGGAGTTGAACCTGTGTCTTAACTACTAAGCCTCTCTCCATGCCCGTGCATGGGTATCTTTGACACTCACTTGTCAGTAGTTCTAACTTTATGTCCTTGGTCCATGTTTCCCTCTGTCTTTATTGAAGTTCCTAGCTTCGAGAGAAGTTCCATGAAGCTGTCATAACACCGTGGCCAAAGCTTGGTGTTTCAGTTATTACCACTACCATCATCATTATCATCATCCTCTTCCTTCTTCTCCTTCCTTCATCCTCCTCCTTCTCCCTTTTTCTTTTCCTCCTTCTTCTTCCTCGTCCTCCTCCTCCTCCTTCGTTTTGCCAGTATTTGCCTGCCTGTGTGTCTTGTCTATGCTTAATATGCATGCAGTGCCCACAGAGGCCAAAAGAGGGCACTGGATCCTTGGGACGGGATCTACAGATTGATGTGGATGCTGAGAATGGAACCTGAGTCCTCTAAAAGAGCAGGCAGTGCTCCTGCCACATCATTTCTTTTTAATGGTCATGAAATGTTAAACCACCCACCTCCTCAGGTTCAACTCTCTATTGCCTAGTGGATGCTGGTTTGAGGGCAAGGGCACTCAGGTCATCAGTCGCATTCTGTCCTTTGTGAGGGGTTATGCGTGTGACCTAAGAGCTCCCTGTAACCTCTCAGTGTAGACCTGACCGTAGACAGCTGCAGGTTCAAATCCCCCACCTGCCTGGTGAAGCATCTGTCATTTGGAATATACACATTTGCAGGGGCCGTGGCTCAGTGGTGCTTTGTGCTGGCAGGTAGCAGGCAGCAACTTCGTGTTGCATCCAACTTGCTTGTGTGTGTGTGTGTGTGTGTGTGTGTGTGTGTGTGTGTGTGTGTTGTGTTCCACACTTGTTTTGTCTCCTTGGGTCAGCGTAAGACCCAGAATAAAGAGGTCTTCAGCTTCCTTGGACCCTTCTAGGTAATTCTCTGCCTGGTTGGTAGCTGTGTGGCATCTCACTCAGACCTAGACCACCATGAACAGATGCAAACTGTGCCTGAGTGGGACCCACAGAGAGGGCCCTGCACTTAACCCAGTGCTGTCATTCACAGGGCCCTTTACAGGCCTCACTGACCCGAAGGTCACCCTGACTATAAGATGGCATTGCTGGCACTCACCCCGTAACTGGTGACACCCAGTGTCGTCAGTGTATATATGGGTGATGCCACTCTGCCAGGTGCAGTCCCAAGCACTCTGGGAACCATGGCTGTGAGAAGCTGGTTTTCTCCCCCTTTATAGGTGAACTAAAGCCCAGAGGCTGGGGACTTTTGCCCAAGGTTTTACAGCTAAAATGCAGCAGCTTCCTGATTTTGGTGTGTGCACTGCAGAGACACAGAGTAGAATACAGCACGGGCGGTCTGGCTTCAGTCCCTGCACACACCCACTGGCATTTGGTGGGACCTAACTGGCCCTTAAATGACAGTGACTCTGCTATGATTCACGGGTTTCCTTTTAAAAGTGGGAGCCAGGCATGGTGACTCACCTCAAATCTCAGCGCTCGGGAAGTAGAGGCAGGGGGACCAGGAGTTCATGGTCATCCTCACCTACGTGGTTCAAGGTCAGCCTGGACCACACAAAACTTGTCTCAATAAAGCAAGCAAATTGGGCTGGAGAGATGGCTCAGCCGTTAAAGGCTAGGCTCACAACCAAAAATAAAGCAAGCAAACAAACAGAGAATCCTGCGGACTGACTGCCCGGGGTTTATAATGTTTCTTAAGGTGGATCTTCAGAAGATGGAAGTCTCCCTAGACTAATTCTGCCGAGGACACATTCCTGGTTTTAAATTAGCATCCTCTTTATATCCAGTACCTCTGAGTATTAGCAGTCCCTGGAAGACGCTGAGTGTTTGTTGGTCAAGGAAAATATGTTCTCCTTAAAGGTAGGAATTCTCAGGGTATGTAGCTAGGCCTTGGTGTTACCAGTTTCAGTTAAGGTGATGGCACTGGCTTCTTAGCGGTTTTAGCATCTGAGATACCCTGGTGACTTATGTCCTGTTACATGATGTCTTCTAGTTCATTGTTTTACAAATACTCTGCTTTTCCCCCAAAAGACCGTGTGAACCTTGTTCTGAGTGTGCTGGCTCTCTTGGTCCATGGTTACTGACTGGTCCCCTCCTTTGTCCTCCAGAGACCTGTTATCCTTGAGGAATGGCAGAGGCAGTCTTCCGTGCTCCAAAGAGGAAAAGGAGAGTGTACGAGAGTTACGAGTCACCGCTGCCCATCCCCTTTAGTCAGGACCAAAGTCCCAGGAAGGAATTCCGAATATTCCAGGCTGAAATGATTAGCAACAATGTGGTGGTGAGGGGCACAGAGGACATGGAGCAGCTGTATGGGAAGGTAAGCCCAGGCCTTTCCAGTTCCTTCCTGGTGACACCCCAAGCAGCCTTCAACTGTGGGCCTGAGTTAGACGTGCCCAACCACAAACCCACGTTCCAACAGCACATAGGGTGAAGCGGTGTAAAGACAAGTGATTTACAGTGAGTGAAAACTGACGGCCATCCCCACCGACTTCTGTCCCTTCCCAGAGGCCACTACACAGTCGCATGGGGCCCATACACCAGGGCCTGTGGGAAGTTCCCCGACATCTCTGCTCTCTCTCCTTGCTGGGCACATATTATATAGGACAGCAGATGAGACTGGTGACTTGCTTCACACATACACACACACACACACACACACACACACACACACACACACTCTACATATCCCTTTTGTTGCTAGGACAGTTTAAGAGCCAACCTGATGGGGAGATGGCTCAGCAGTTAAGAGTGGTGACTGCTTTTCCACAGGCCCCAGATCTGATTCCCAGCACCAACATCGCAATTCACGCTTGTCTGTGATCCCAGTTCCAGACGATTCAGTACCCTCTTCTGGCCTCTGAGGGCACCAGGCACATGTGGTATACAGATGACATATACCCAGGCAAAACACCCATACACATAAAATTTAAATGATGTGCTCTTTCAAAGTAACTGGTTGTTTTTTTTTTTAATTACACAAACTGATCAGGATGTAGTGTAAGCCACGCGTTCACTCCTTATAAGCAAACCTTTACTTCAGTGACATTGTAAATTTATGGAGCAGTTTCCTGTCACCACAGTCCAGTTTTAGGGTTGGCTAGTTTGGTTTGGTGCTGGGGTTTGAGCTGAGGGCCTTGTATTCTACCTCTGAGCGGTACCTGCCATCCCCACGGTGAGATATTTACTTACCTATGACAGTGAATTCCGCTCCTACTCCTGCTCCTGCTCCTGCTCCTGCTCCTGCTCCCTCCTGCTCCTGCTCCTGCTCCTGCTCCCAGCTCAGGACAGATGATGGGCATTCTGCCTCTCCTCTACCTTCTCTAGAGCGTTTACAATGATGTCAGTGGCCTTAGCCCTGGGGTCCCTGGGGGCCTGGTGCATTAAGGCCTCATTGGGTCCTGTC
Source organism: Rattus rattus (assembly GCF_011064425.1). Lineage (NCBI taxonomy): Eukaryota > Metazoa > Chordata > Mammalia > Rodentia > Muridae > Rattus > Rattus rattus. Next base: position 31,165,315 of record NC_046159.1, on the reverse strand, counting down.
TGCCTACAGCTCCCTGCTGAGGGCTTTGTTCACAGTGTCTAAGGTAAAATGAGGCTCTACACATACTGGACAAGTTTTAATCATCTTATCGTTACTTGATTTTTTTTCTGTTTATTTATAATCAAAAGCAGGGAAATTATGTATTTAGGGGGAACTAGCAGGAAAGAGAGGAACACTTCCATTCCAGAGTAAGAAAGAATCCAAGAACACCTAGGTCTGCAGTGGGCGTAGCTCTCACTCCTGGGTGCACAGCATCCCTGAGCTATGTGTGAAAAGAAGCTGCCCCTGCCTGTTCTGGTGCCTTCAGGATGCCAGACACAAGCCAGAGCCATTCCTCATGAGAGAGACGAGCTGGTACAGCTGAGGGGCTGCAGAGATGGATCCATGAGTAGAGTACACAAGGTCAGACCCCAGCCCCAGGGGAAATAATCAACACTGATGGCATGCAGGTGTGCACACATGCACCTGCATGCCCATGTGTACACATGTGCATTGTACTCCACGTATGCATACATAACACCTGCACACCCACATGTGCACACACACTCACATGTACACATATGCACCTGCACTCCACATAGGCACATGTGCACCTGCACACCCACATGTGCACACACACCCGCATGTGCACACGTGCACATGAACACCTACCCGCACACACCGGGGTGGGAATGTATGATCATTAGACAGTCAGGGAAGCATGCGGCTGTTGAATAGTTCTCTTCTACTGCAGCTGCAAACCTAACACCTGAGCATCAACCATGTTTCTTCTCCGAAGGGTTACTTTGGAAAGGGGATCCTTTCAAGAAGTCGTCCGAACTTCACAATCTCCAATCCCAAGCTGGCTGCCAGATGGAAAGGTAAGCCGTGTAGTTTTCACTTGGTGCTCACGTGTCCTGGCGAAATGGTAAGTTCTGGAAGAGAGGCAACACCGACAGCGAAGAGCAGAGCAGCTAAGAATTTGCATCAGCACAGCTATTCCTTCTGGGTCTGTTGGTTTGTTTTTGACTGTCTCACTACTTAGCCCAGGCTGGCCTTGAACTCAGAATCTCCCATCTGCCAGCAGATCAGGCAAAAGGATCTTTTGTAGTTCTTGGAAATGTGCTTCACCTTCCTTCTGGAATGGTTTGAAGTCTTACACATATAGGACCTTGATTTCCATCCTTTGCCCCTCAAAGACAGGAAAACTATAATTGGGGCTTTTTGCTTACCCTTTGCCTGTAGGATGCTGTGTGTAGGAAGTTCTCCCTGCCTGGGCTACTGTCAAGATGAGTGTGGTGTTTCATTTGCAGAGGTAGAATTTACAATAACCATGACATTGTTAAACATATTATTAATATGGGGTTGGTGGTTAAACAACTTGTTGGATAAAAGTCCTTATCACCAATCCTCTGAGTTAGATCTCCCAGACTGACCCTGTGTTAGAGTGTGTGTGTGTGTGTGTGTGTGTGTGTGTGTGTGTGTGTGTGTGTGTGTGTGATTTATGAGAGTGGCTTACAGGCTGTGGTCCAGCTAGTCCAACAGCTGTCTGTCTCCTGACAGAAAGTCCAAGAATCTAATAGTCCTTCAGTCCACAACACTGGCCGTCTTAGCTGGTCTTCAGTGTACCTTGGAATCCTGAAGAAGTAGATGCTAATGCCAGCAAAGGATTGCCACAGCAGCAGGGTAGGTGAACTTGCCAGTGAGAATGAGGGCAAGCAGGCAAAAAGCAAAAGCTTCCTTCTGTGTCCTTTTTATGTGGGCTGCCAACAGAAGGTGTGGCCCAGATTTAGGGTGAGTCTTCCCACCTTAAATAATTTAATGAAGAAAACTTCCTCACACGTGTGTCCAGTGCTGATCTTTTTTTAGTTAATTCAGATGTAGTCAATTACATTTCTTTTCTCCTAATACATTTTCCAGGGCATCTTCCTGATAGTTAATTAAGCAATACCAGTAGGTTTAAACATTGAAGAATTGCCAGGCATAGTGGTATATGCCTTTAATCACAGGACTCTGGAGGAGTTCAGTGCCAACCTGGCTGGCTCCAAGATAACCAGAACTACAGAGACTGACTTTAGGAGGGAGGGAGGGAGGGAGGGAGGGGGAGAGAGAGAGAGAGAGAGAGAGAGAGAGAGAGAATCCTAAAAATTTTACCTCGTATTTTGTCATTAAAAACCACTGGCTTGGGCAATTAACACCCGTCGCCTAACAGAGAACTAAGTGAAAAATGTTGCTATTTCTCCCTTCTCTGTCCAGACAGCCAGAAGCCTCTCTGGCTAGTCTAGTTAACTCTTTGTGAGCCAGAGAGGAAGGAAAGGAAAAGAATTAAAATGCTTTGTATCGGCAAATATGCACAGATATACGCATCCATACGCACGTTTACATTTTCTTTCTGATTCTTGTTTACACATTAACATTTACATTTTTGTTGGGCCCAACCACCTGTCTTATACACTCCACAAGTATTCATGTCATGCATGCTTACATATACACATATACCTACCCATGTACATTATAGATTAGCAGACATACAATGGATGGATGGATGGATGGATGGATGGGGCAGAGCCCCTCCCCCCTAGCCAAACTAACCAACAACTTTATTTTTCTCTAGCCTTTTTATACCTTCTTTGACAAAAAGTTCTCTAGAAAATAACCTCAGAGATAAAATGTTACATAGAATGGGAGTTACAGGATGTTGATATTAAATTCAAAGCAGTGTTTCATTCTGCAAGCTCATTATAAGTTCAGAGCAACAGTTTTTTATATGGCCTTGCCTTATCATAGTACACACCTGTGGCTATATCCTTGGACCCAAAATGTTTTTCCTTGAACATAAATTTGTCCCGTCTGTTTCTCTTTTTAGTGTGATGATGAAATCTCTTTGTGTTTCTTATTATGCAGTCTTTACTTACTATATAAGGAGAAGGCACATTCGATTCTTGATTCTAACTTTATTACATCTTTCTAGCAAAACAACTAAAACCAACTCTTAAAACTTTCTTCCTGAAATTATTTGAATTGAATCAGGAATCCTATAGAATCATTAATTCATTTAAACAGCATCAATTCATGAAAGTTCATCTTTTATGTTGATCTGCAGGAAATCTGCTCAGTAGGGTGGGCTAATGCCCAGGGGTTATTAATTGAATGGTGACAGGAAAGGCCTATCAGCTGCAAGAAGCAATCCTGAGGTGAAGCCTCTGGGCCTTGCCGTCCAGCTCTCTCATCGCAGACCACCTGCTAGCCTCAGCCTTAGAAATGTGTAGAGCAGGACAGGGTTGTGGCCTCACTGTGACGTAAAGCTGTGAGCTGTGGGTAAACCAAAATGGAGGCCTAAGAAAGATGTATTTGGGGGCAAGAGAGATGCTCAGCCATTAAGAGCACTGGCTATTCTTGCATCGGACCCAGGTTCAGTTCTTAGCACCCACATGGCCGCTCACAGCCATCCATTACACTAGTGCCAGGAGAGCCACTTCCTCTTTCTGACCTCTGCATGTGCATGGTGCACAGACATACATGCAGGCAAGACACTGAGACACATTTTTAAAATGTTTCTTCTTAAAGGGGCAATCCATAGTGTTTTTGAAGATGAAAGAGCTTGAGGAGTAGATATTAGACCTGACTTAAAAAATGACACAAGTGTGCATGGATGGAAGCCATGTTACCTCTTGATGTTACAGAGCTGAACCATCTTTCCAGCCCTGAATATTTCTACAGAAGCAGGATTACATTGACATATTTAAATTTTATCATTGCTTGTGTTTTTGCGTACCAGTTAAAAAGTAAGAATAAAGCCAAACCTGATTTGATGTCCTAGTATTTGGGAAGCTAAGAGGAGGCTTGTGATTTCAAGGCATCATGGGCTACCTGCGAATGAACCTTAAACAAACAAATAAATACTGGAATGAAAGTAAAAGCCAGGCATGGTCAGACACTGAAATCTTAGCAATGTAGAGTAGAAGCACTGAAACAGGAGAATTGCTGTGACTTTGAGGCTAACGTCTTACATAAAAAAGAAAAAAAAGGAAAAAAAAAAAAGGATGTTGCAGGGTTTGTCTAGTGTGTGGACAGCCTGGATTCTGTCCCCAGCACACAGCAAGAGGCCTGGGGGTGGGGGTGGGGGGCCCAAAGGGGAGACCAGGCTTTACAGATCCGCCTGAGTAGCTCATCAAGGATAAAATTTGAATATGGCAAAGTAATCCCTCTCTTGTAGAAATATTCAAGGCTGGAAAGATGGCTTAGCTCTTAAGAGCACTTACTGGTTTTACTTGCCCAGGATCCAAGTTTGGCTCCAATCACAACCCTCTGAACTCCCCACACACACATACACACGCACGCACGCATGCACGCACGCACGTACGTGCATGCTCATACACCTACACAGATAATCACCCACACACTCTCTCTCTCTCTCTCTCTCTCACACACACACACACACACACACACGCACACACACACACACACACACAAATAAAACTTTAAAGTCCTAAAGGCAGTCACAACAATGCACACCTTTAATTCCAGAACTCTAGAGGCAGAGGCAGGCAGAAGTCTGTGAGGTCAAGGCTAACCTGATCTACATAGCAAGTTCTAGGCCATCCAGGGCTACATAATGTGACCCTGTCTCAAGATTTTTTTTAATCAACTGGCTAGGTCCAGTTGGTTGTATAACTCCCCTGGCAGTAGCTATCTCAGGGAACAGTCACCTACTGTTCAGCCTTCCTGAGAGAGACTTGTCCATTTTCTCCTGTCAGAATGCCTCTGCTTCATAAACCACCCCAGAATCTACCTGTTCTCAGCAGACTCTTTGCCTCCTCCTAAGCATCGAGCTGAGGAGCCTCCAGTCAAGCCTCCTTAACCTGCAGGTGAGGCTTGTCTTAGTCAGTGTTCTGTTCATGTGTAGAGTTGGGGCTGGCTTACAGTTTCAGAGGTTCAGTCCATTATCATCATGGTGGAAAGCATGGCAGTGTGCAGGCAGACCTGGTGCTCGAGAAGCAGCTGAGAATTCTGCATGCAGCTCCACAGACAGCAGGAAGAGAGAAAGAGGCTATGGGCTTTTTGAAACCTCAAAGCCTCCCCAGTGTTACACTTCCTCCAACAAGGCCACACCTACTAATCCTTTCAAATGGTGCCACTCCTTAGTGACCAAGAAAGTGTTCAATTATAAATTTATGGGAGCCATTCTTATTTAAACCACCACAAGGCTGAATTTGGGTAAGAAGACAACTTATCCTAAAGGCAGAATGAGGAGTAGGAGTAAGAGCTAGACCATTGAGTGACCTGAAAAAACACTTTGGAAGAAAGGCCTTGTCCTAGTTGACACCCAGAGGTAGAGCTGAAGGCAACTCAGTACATACCCCAAACCACACCACCATCAAGGGTCTCTCCAGCCCCAGAGGGAAAATGAAAGCTAAGCTTGTACACAAGGCCCAAGCACCCCACAGATAACTTGTCCCCTTACACATCTGTGCTTCTGAGCTGGGGCTAAGGCTATGAGGACCCACCTGAGGCAGCAAGAGGTTGTGTATTCGTGGAAGGACGGTGGTCAGAAGCTGGCTGAGGTCAGTAGACAGTCAGCTGTGTGACTGTGTGGATCTTGGAATTATCTGTCTTTTTAGGGTTTTCGTGGGTTTTGTTCCCTCTAAGGAAGTCTGTCTGGAACTAATAGAGTGTCTTTCTGTTCCAGGTGTGCAGACAGACATGCCTATAATCACCTCAGAGAAGTAAGTGAGGACTACCTTGGCTTCCGTGTGGCTGCGTCTTCTCGGGTCTGGCGTTAGGTAGTCTGTGATGACAACACCCTGGGCCTTTGCTTTCCCCTGGGAGTAGATAGTACTTGAAAACTGAGTCTGAATTTAATGTGGCTCACATCCCACCCAGCTGCCTGTGTTGTTCCTTCAGGTCGCCCTCCCAATACACCAACTGCTGTCATATCCTGAGACTTGGTGCTCTAAGCAGGTCTCCCAGCCGATGTGGGCAGATGGTCCTGCCCGCTTGTTTGCTCTACACCATAGAGTCAAAGGGTCTCACAGAAGTCCCTGTCAACTCCTCTTAGACATTCTGGAAGATTCCCCAGAATCTCTTCCCCCTAATCCCGTCTACAGCCCCAGATACTGAGCCCACAGCCCCCTGCTCTCTGTCGTCTCTCACAGGCTTGGGTTCAGAGTCAGCTCCAGGATGTCAAGGCCAGACCTCGCATCTCTCTGTAGCGTGGACTTTAGTGGTTCCTTGATAAGACTAGGACTGAGTGGTGGCTCACGCCTATACTATCAGCACTGAGACAGTAGGATTGCTGTTAAGTGCAAGGCCAGCTTGATCTACATAGTGAGTTCTAGGCTAGCCTGGGCTAGCAAGTATTCCCCTTTTTTTGTGGCTATCTTGTCTTGCTGTGATGAAAAACCATGTCCAAAGCAACTTGGGGAAGAAAGGGTTTAATTCTGCTAATGTTTCTACACCAGTTTATCCTCAAAGGAAGTCGGGATAAGAACTCAAACCTGGCAAGAACCTAGAAGCAGGAGCTGATGCAGGGGCCATGGAGGGATATTACTTACTGGCTTGCTCCTTGTGGCTCACTCAGCCTGCTTTCTTAGAGCACCTAGGACCGCCAGCCCAAGGATGGCACCACCCACAATGACCTGGGTCCTCTCCCATCAGTCACTAATTAAGAGAATGCCCTACAGGTTTGCCTCCAGCCTGACCTTACAGAGGTGTCTTAATTAAGATTCCCTGCTCTTACATGACTTGTAGCCTGTGTCAAGCTGACAGAAAACCAGCCAGCGCATCCCTTTCTCATAGAACAAAACAGGTGTCTATTCATCCCAAACCTCGCTGTTTGTGCGCTCAAGTTCAGACCCCAGCCCTCTGTAGAGCTTCATCATGCCAAGGCCACAGTGATGTTCCCACCTTCCGGCCCACGATGGCAGACCCATGACTGTGCCCTGCTGGCAAGCAGAGTATCAGGGAGGCATGTTCCCGGGCTAGGCTTGGAGTGGGCCTAACTTAGAACCTGGCAGAACCCCATCCCTGGAAGGCCAAGTGCTCAGGTCACTGTACTCAAGGCTAGGATTCAGAAACAAGATGGAGGCTATGAGGCCTCCTGATCAGGCCACACCTGTCTGAGGACGTGGGTCCCAGACGGATCCCTGAAGAGCATCACCCGTTAGCACTGCCATGCCTACAGCCTGAGCGTCCAGAAATGGTCCCTCAGTTCATGTACGTGTCCTTCAGCTGCCAGCCCAAAGGGCCAGAGACTCAGTGACTTAAAGCAACAGAAATGGATCTTCAGTTTTAGAAGCCGAAAGTCCAAAATGCAGTTTTCAGCAAGGCCACCTCCCTCTGGAGGACACAGGAGGACAATTCCTGCAAACCTCAGCTTCTGGTGGTTCCTGCAGCCCTCCGTGTTCTTGGCCAGTCCCTTATTCATATTCATATTCATTCTCTCTCTCTCTCTCTCTCTCTCTCTCTCTCTCTCTCTCTCTCTCTCTCTCTCCCTGATCTGTCTCTATCTCCGTCTCTGTCTCCTTGTCTGTCTGTGGTTCCTCCTTCTGCTAAGTAGGAAACCAGTGAGGATTACCCATCCTAGGTTGAAAAAGCACTAATGAAACAGTTTTCCCATGAGTAGGTGGACTCATCTCCCGAGTGAGAGGAATCCACACATGAGAACAATAAAGCAACTGTTCACGGCAGTGATGCTGGATATGTTGTGCAAGAGACATTGTGTACATGACAGACTTCTCTCTTGTCTCCTAAGTCCTCACCCCATCCCCATGGAGATGTCCCATCCTCTTGATATCCATGTTCTGCAAGTAAGGAACTGAACCCTGGGAAGTTAAGTTCCTCACTCCAGGTTAGAATGGGCCTTCAAGAGCTGGCTCTGGAATGGCCCAGATACTAAACAGATGTGTGTCTATCAGGTAGAAGGGATCTAGCCAGTGGGAGAGGCATGTAGGACTAGCATTCCCAATTTTGTGAGAGAGCAGCCTCGCCATGTTTCGGTACTTGGGGGGGGCACTTTTTGAGACAGGGTTTCTCTGTGTAGCCCTCACTGTCCTGGAATTTATTCTGTAGACCAGGCTGGCCATGAATTCAGAGCTCTGCCTGCCTCTGCTTCCAGAGTATTGGGATCAAAGGCATTGCCACCACCACCGAGCTATGTTTCAGTCTTTAAATCTAAGATTCAGCCAGGCCTAGTAGCACAGGCCTTTAATACCAGCTACTCAAGAAACTGAAGCAAAAGAATTGGCAAGTTCAAGTCTAGCCTGGATAGTTCAGACCTCTCAAAAGAGAAAAAGAAAAAAAAGAACAGGGTATAGCTCGGCGGTAGGGTGCTTGCTCTCGCTTGCAGCCCTGAGTCCGATCTCTGAATGGTAATACGTGAATGAGTCAAAGATTCAGTTCCCAGTGCACAGGGATGCATGTTTATCTGTGTATAGGAAAACCAGCGTGAGCAGCTTGGAAGTCCAATAAGCCAAAGTGAAGCAGACACCAGCTTTCTAGGTACAAAAGACGATTGCCTACTGGACAGTGTGTGCACCCTGATATATATCTGAGTATCTGAGCACACGGGTGAAATAAGGGGAGGAATGAAATTATGTGTATCTTCAGGGTGGGCAGAGCCACTGATGTCTGCACTTAGGTCAGCCTTCTGCTGGTCTTTGGTTTGTAACATGTTCTTATGCCACAGGAACACATTCCTGCAAGTCCTGACACAGCCCTGTTGTCTTCACCATAGCCTTTGTACCTCGGCAAATGCTCAGCCCTTTGAGTACAGAAATTTAGTGTTACTATACTCTGAGGGTTATTATGGGGAACTTATTTTCAAGTGTTTGGACATATGTGTGTGATGGTAATCTTGGGTGCCACTTGATTGCTTTTGTCAGATTGGTCTACAGAGGCATTCTGAACAACTGCTGATTGATGGAGGAGAGCCCTAGAGCACTGTGGGTGGAACCAGCTCTAGAAAGTGGTTCGGGGCTGTATGAGAAAGCTGACTGACTGTGAGCTAGAGACTGAGCCAGAAGCAGGGTTCCTCTGAGGTCTCTGCTCGTCTTCCAGCCTCTGGGTCCTGTCTGGAGCTCCTGCCCTGGCTCCTTCATGGTGCCTGTAAGCTTGAAGGTGAAATAACCCCCTTTCCCCACCAGTTGCTTTTGGTCAGAGTGTGTCATCACAACAGACAAACAGCCATTTCCTCCCATATCCAGTGATGTTCCTGGGCACTGTGAGAAATGTCGATTGAAACTCACTTTCCAATGCTAAACAGGCCTTAGATTATGAGCGGAGTGTCTGTGCGATAACCATGATTAAAAATAAAGCAAAGTGGAGCCCAGTGAAAGGCAGACTTTTCTCTGCCTTATTCACCAGCATCTCTTGGTTTTAAATAACATAAATTTCCACATTTTGTTAAATGGAGGTTAATCTTGTCAAAATAAGCCAGTGATATCAAAGGGTCGGTGATGCATGCTTGTTGCTGGACAGTCAGATGCAGGAGAATGGAGGCAGCAAACTGCCCGTAGCCCACCCTTTGGAAAACTCAGCATCTTGGTGGGCCACCTTGTAGGCTTTCGTGGTCACTTTGCTGCCGTGGAATTGAGACTTGAGTGTGTTATTGACAGCGTTTTCTGTTGGCAGGTATCAGCACCGAGTGGAATGGGCCAGGGATTTCATGCGGAGGCAGGGCCATGATGAGAGCACTGTGCAGAAGATCCTTACGGACTACACAGAACCACTGGAGCCTCCTTACAGGGAGGGGGAAGGAGAGAGCCCACAGCGTGAACCCCTGAGCTCCAAGGCCGACTCCTCCCTGGAAGGCAGAGAGGGAAAGGATGAACTTTCTGTGACCACCGGAGGTGCTGGACAATCAGATGACCTGCAGGGCCTCAACACACACTCAGACTGCCGGCAGGAGGGGCCTGGCCATGCCACACTCACTGTGGCTAGTCCTTCTAGCCTTAATGGGCATGCTCTGTCCCAGATCCCCTGCTGTAGCCAGGAAGCCCTCGGTCAGCAGGATGACCTTTGGCCTGAAGCCAGCAGCCAGATAGCAGGAGAGAGTAGGGCTGCTCACGAGTATGTGCTCATAGAGGAAGAGCTGTGTGATGTCCAGGAGGGGGCAGCACCACATGACGAGGTGTGTAGAGCAAAGCATCCCGTTCCCCTCATCTGGGCTTCAGTTACAGTCAGGGGCAGTCTGAGAACACTGCTGTTGGTCTTGGCTTTTTAAAGAGCGACCACATTCCTTATCGCTCTCATTGTAGTGTTATCATCCTCTCCTTTACTAGTCGCTGTTGCTAATCTCACACTAATGCAGACTTCACCACAACTGGATGTGAATAGGAAAAGTGTAGCCCAAGGGTCAGTGCCACCTACCATTGCAGGCATCTGCTGGGACTCTTGGGCATGTCCCCGGAGGTAAGAAGACTGTCAGTCATGTCTTCTACTGGCCAGTGGGAAATGTCAGCCCACCCAGATGCCCTTCACTTGCCCCAGTTGTCAACACTGGACCTGTGTGATGTTTCTGAGGCCAACGCTGAAGCCCAGCTCCAGTGGCACAGCAGTTATGAGGGCTGTTTCTGCTAAAATTCAAGTTAAAAAGCGAGACCAGTAATTCTCTATGCATTGTATAGGAGAGGAAGAAACTCAGGATAATAAGTATGTATGTATGTATGTATGTATTTATTTATTTATTTATTTATTTATTTATTTATTTATGTATGTATGTATGTATGTGAGTACACTGTCACTCTTCTGTCAGACCAGAAGAGGGCATCAGATACCATTATAGATGGTTGTGAGTCACCATGTGGTTGCTGGGATTTGAACTCACGATCTCTGGAAGAGCAGTCAGTGCTCTTAGCTGCTGAGCTAACTCTCCAGCCCCTAGATGGGTTATTTTTTAAATCTATTTTTTTTACAGATTTTATCCAACAGCATGGAAAACCCAGTAGAAAAAAAAAAAACTGACAATATTCTGAAACCTTGATGAGAAAAGAAAGACTCACGTTGGGTGTGGTGGTACATACGAAATCCTACCACAGCTGAGGCAGCCTGGGCTAGCCTTGGCTATATACTCATTGAGTTTATTTTTTAAAAAAAAGCTCATTTGGGAATTAAGTGTTCATGACAGGTGTGTCTCAGGTGGTTGATTTATATTCATTCTCTCTCTCTCTCTCTCTCTCTCTCTCTCTCTCTCTCCCTCCCTCCCTCCCTCCCCCTCTCCTTCCTCCCTTCTTCCTCTTTCTTTCCTTCCTTCCTTTCTTTCTTCCTTTCTTTCCTTCTTTCTTTCTTTCTTTCTTTCTTTCTTTCTTTCTTTCTTTCTTTCTTTCTTTGTAGTTGCTGAAAAGAAAGAGACTTGTGTGCAGAAGGAACCCATACAGGATCTTTGAGTATCTACAGCTGAGCCTAGAAGAGGTATGTGTGCGTCTTGCCCTCCGCCTTGGGTGAGTCCAGCCCTGTGCACTGTGTACGTGAATCCACCTTGCAGAACAGTTCTGTACAGAGTGTTAAACGTTGACGTCACCTGCCAGGATGCTGATCCTCAGCCTGTTTCACCGTCTGAGGGTGTGTTGGAGCTGGGCTGTAGCTCTGTGAAGTCACCAAAATGGTGTGTAAAAGCTCTGGGTTCAAATCATCAGTGAGGAAACAAAAGGAATGTGGAGCATTTGAGGGGTTTATCTGAGCCCTCCCTCCCTCTTCCCCTCTCTTCTTCTCATCCTCTTCCTCCTCCCCCTCTTCTTCCTCTTCCTCCTCCTCCTTCTAAGATTGGTTCTTGCTACGTACCCCAGGCTAGCCTGAGTGTCACAGCCCCTGCCTCACCTGTGCTGGGATTTGGTGTGTACTACCACAGCCAACTTGAGTCCTTTTCTCATCAAGGTTTCAAAATATTGTCAAGTTTTCCATTGTTTGGTTAGATTTGTTTGGTTAGATTTGTTTGTTTGAGTGTTTTGAGGCAGGATATCACAGGGTAGCTCTGGCTATCCAAAAACTCATTATATAAACAGCTGGCCACAAATGCACAGAGACCCCCGGACAGCCTCCTGAGTGCTGGGATTAAAGGCGTGCAGCACAATGTCCAGCTAGTTTTCGTCAGCTTTTTTTTTTTTTTAAACACATCTTTATTAAGATGTAATTAGCACACTAGTTCATTCATTTGAAGTGTGTGACTCAGGCTGCAATGAAGGTCGTTGGCAGAGTGTCTTGTCTGGTAATCGCAAAGCCCTAAGTCAATCCCCAGTACTGCAAAACAATAAAAAAAAATTAATAGAAAAATAATACACAGTCCACCTTATGTGACCACATGAACCTATGAACGCCACTGGAAGGCTGAAGAAGGGTGATCATTTGAGCCCAGGGAACACAAAGCCAACATGAACAGCATAGCCAGACTCTTTCCAGAACATGAAAAAAAGAAAAAAGAAAGGAAAAAAACTCAGGTTTTCTAAATTGCAGAACCTACTGTTTTTTCCTGTGCTCGTGTGACCCTGTCCTGACTGCTGAGGGAGCGAGTACGTTCCAGGCATTTCCTCTGCAGAATCGGTTAGTGCGCTCCACTCCCTGCATGACTGCATTCTAATTAACTCTACAAACTCGGTCCCACTGCCCGCCTCGTGTTCCTCTGTGTCCCGCTTGGTTGAGACCCTCTCCTCTTGCTCCTGCCTTTCCACTGCGGGAGGCAGTGTGCCCTTGCCTCTCTGCAGTGTCAGCTCCTGACAGACAGGCAGGTCTCTGGGGCATTTGCTGTATTCATCCACGGTGCTCCTGTCAGAGCCGCGTGTGGAATCTTCCATTTCCAGTCCTTGCTGGAGTTGGGAACAGTGATGCAGGCTGAGCAGGGAGTGGTGTGGGGACAGCACCTTTTCTCTTAGTTTTTCACCTGAGGCTGATAGTCCACCCTGAAATTCAGTAGCCGCTGGCCACACCTGACTGTTTCAACGTAAACTAATTAAAACTGAGTAAATGCAAATTTCCACTATCCAGTTGCCCCAGCCATATTTTTGTGTACCAAACAGGCATGGTGACCTCAAGCTGGACACCATGTAGAGCATTCTCAGTTTCATGGACAGGAGAGGCTGGGGCAAAGATGAAATGGGTCCAGCCCGTCCTTTCTCCATGTCCCCTTCTCCCCTCTGGTGTCCAACCTCAGACTCCACCCATGTGGATAGCTTCCGTTTCCACACAGAAATGTGTGATTACTTTTTACTACTATTGAAGTATTGATTCTATCTGTAAAAATGAATGCCTTTTCAAAGAGCTCAGATTTCTCTCTGTCTCCATACTTAAAACCAGCTCCCCTGTATGCCCAGGGAAACCCCTCTGAGCAGCTGTGAGGTCTGCTTTGTCCACCCCGCTCCTGTGCTGGTAGGAAGAAGAGAGGATCCTAGCATCTCTTCCCCGTGTCACTTCCTAACCTTCATTTAGAATCATGACACTAGCTAAGAAATTGCAGCAGCTGCTGGGGGCCAAACCAGGACTTTGTGTATCCTGGACAGGAGCTCACCACTGAGCTACCCCATCCCAAGAGCAAAACAATCCAAACAATAAATGTGGTAGCTGGTAGTAAAAGGTTAGGCTAGTTTAAAGTGTACGAGTGAAAAGATTGGGCCCTAGGAGACTAAAACAGACCTTTGGTAGGTGGGATTTCGGTATTCCATGAAATAAAAAAAAAAACAAAAAAAACAGTGGACCTATGCACGGTGTTGGAGCATCTCTTTAACCATGTGGAAAGAGGCTATAACCCTGCCTCGAAGTGTATGCCAAAATACAGCTCAGGGCAGTTAAAGAAAGATAGCCACGGTGGTGACATGTGCTGGGAGGCAGAGGCAGAAGGATCACAGGTTGAAGTCCAGCTTCAGCTACTTAGAACATGTATGGGCTACATGAGTCCCATCTCAAAAGCAATACAAACAAAAAACCCAGTGCTAAATACTTATATACCTTTGCCCTATGAGTAAGTTCTTCTAAGAAGCTGTGACGTATAGTGTGACGTATAGATTGCATGCCAGGGCTGGGGCTATGCATCCATAATGAAGTGATTCCCTATGGGGCTCCTGGGCCCTGGCTCCTTCCCCAGGAACCCCCAGCACTGAAGAAAAAGAGTGGAAACTGAAGTTTCGGAAACCAACTAGTAAACACCACACAGATGCAAATGAACTCTTTAACTTAAGTGAGTGCCACAAATGTTTCTCTTTGACATTCTAGCCTGGTTCACTGGGTTTGTTCTTCTTTTCACTTCAAAACTGAGTTAGCAAACAAAGCATGCTTCTTTATGGTATTGTAAGAGTCCAGGATTGCCAAAGAATAACACCCTGGACATGCTGGGCTCTCCAAATACCAAAATAGAGAAGCAACCAAGTGAGCTTGCAGGCTCATTTTAACGCACATTGGAATTCTGATGTAGATGAGCTTTATCTTACTCTACCTCTAGGCATTCTGGAACCATTATCCGCACATGAAGGCCGGAGCCTGGGGTCTTTTCTATTAGTAATTGCCTTGCCTGGGCTTGACAGTTCGAAGGCCTAGTCTCCTTAACTGACATGTATGTCAATATATTTTATTTCTTCCCCTCTCCTTGTCCTCTCCTCTGCCCCTAGTTCCTGTCTTACTGAACCCCTCCCTCACAGCCCTTAGATAAGTACACCTCTGCTCTCACACGGATCCCATTACCTTCTCTTCTTTCCCTAAGATCTCGTTCTCTCACGATCTCCATTCTACCTTTCTGAGCAGCACCTATAAATTTAATTCCAGATTCTACCTTTGAAGGAGGACCCTGTAGAATGTGGCCTTCTGAGCCTGACTGAGTTTGGTTCACATGATGACTTCCACGTTCCTACAGACATGTCGTGTTTTTTTCTGGTTCCTCATGTGCACCATGATCTCCTTATCCTTTGCACACAGAAATTATCCTTAGGTGGGGAGAGCCCCCTGTAAGGGGAATGGCGCAAGTAGGGTGGTCTTTTGTTCAGTCAGCATTGCAGGGGGACCTCCTGTGTCTGCCAGGGTAGGTGCTAGAGATGTGAGCAGGAAAAGGACCTCATTCCTGTTCTTTTGGGGGTCTGCAGTCGGGGTAGAGGAAGGGAGGTTCGTGTAACAGCACCTGCCCTATCTGCCTCACCCACATCATCCACTCCGGGAACCATAGAGAATGCTGCTGCTTTTCAGTGGTTTCCATGGAAGCTTCACAGGGGTGTGTCTCTCATTGGCCCACGATTATGTGGGCTCAGCTCCAGGGTTCAAAAGGAAGTCACACATCATAGAACAATGGAATACCAAGTGTGCTGGTCTTATGTTCTGTATGCATGGTCTAGTGTCTCTGCTAAGGACCGGTTTGTGTGTTATCTCCCTAAGTCCTCAGATTACCCTAGATCGTGTTGTGATCTCTCTGACCTGGGAAGAAACTATACCTCAGGCTGGTTAAGTTCCTTGCTCAAGATCAGTACTCGAACCTAAGCTATCTGATTGTAGAGTCTGAACTGTAAAGCATTTGCTGTGAACTACCAGTGATAAATGGAAATAAACAAGATGGTGCTGATTGGTATGCTAACACCTGGTGCAGCATTTGCTTAACATGCCTGCAACCCTGGGTTTGCTCCCCCAGTGGTAAAGATAGATGTGATATTATAGACAAAGAGGAATAGGGCTGGGTGTGGTAGCCCACACCTTTAACCACAACACTGAGAGTCAGGGGGATCTCTGTGAGTTCCAGATCAGCTTGGTCTACAAATCAAGTTACAGGTCAGACACAGTGAAACCCTGTCTCAAAAAAACAAAACAAAAACAAAGCAGGGAGAAAATACTTTCCTCATCTACGTAGCACGTGAGAGGTGGCATCCTTTGGTTTTCTGATGGGTGACGTTCCGGGATGTTCCCCTCAGAAGGTTATTGTGAAGTTCCCATGAGGTGTGACATGTGTCAGGAGTCTCTCTGAGGAAGCAGGAAACTACATTCACGTCTCTCACCAAGGATGCTGGCATCCTGCGTGGAGATGGCCCCAGTTTAGTCTCTGATTCTCTCTGTTGTCCTGATGCACAGAATGGCAGGTATGTCTGTCTGTCTGTCTGTCTGTCTGTTCTTTCCTCTAAATTTAAAATGAGCTCCAGCAGAATTTGGTTTGATCATGACTTGTAGAAGGATGGGGGTGCTAGGGGAACTCTAAAGAAAAAAATAAGTCATTCAATGTGCCTCCTTCTGCTTATTCGATGTAACAATTCTCTTTGAGTTCATGGTCCGCCTCAGACATCACATTAACGTAACACAAATGTAATGTGCATGCGCGTTTCTCTCCTGACTCTACAGTAGGTAGAGTAGGTGGCCAGTCAGTGATGCCTTAATTCTCTCCCCTATAGCAAGATGTCCTCTCTCTAAATCGCTGATGCCCATC
This sequence comes from Rattus rattus, assembly GCF_011064425.1. Classification (NCBI taxonomy): domain Eukaryota; kingdom Metazoa; phylum Chordata; class Mammalia; order Rodentia; family Muridae; genus Rattus; species Rattus rattus. The sequence goes on along the minus strand of NC_046159.1, from coordinate 31,148,961 downwards.
ATAAATTAAGAAGAATTCACAGTGACTTTGCCCTTTCCTCTGTCGGAGGATAAAAGCTGTCACTCAGATGTGCTGACAGTGTCTTTCACAGCTGGCTTCTTGCTCTTGAACCATGCCAGGGCAGAGCCACACCGGTGATTCTGTGCTCTCCTTTAGGGCGTCATATGATACAGAGCCAGGCTGCTCCACAGCTTTGGAGAGTTCTGTCTTCAAGGTGTGGGTTTCCAGTGCTGTGGACCCTCACCTAAATACCTGTGATGGAAACAGTCTCCAAAAGGGAAAGCTTGCTGATGAAGCCAGCTTCACGGTCCTCCTTCCTCTGCCTCCTGAGGCCTTCATTCCAAATAAAACACCTCAGTGAGGTTGGAGAGAGAACTCGAACCTCAAGAGGACCTAATGTCTGCTCCCAGCACCCACACGGTGTGACTTGGAGCTGTTACTCCCGTCCCAGGTGATCTGACTGCCTCTTCTGGCCTCCTTGGATCCCTGGCACAAAATGGTACACATCATACATATGTGTAGGCAGACACCCTTACACATAAAATAAAAATTAAAAATATAAATAATTTAAACCACCACCTCGGTGACAGCTTGAGCTCATTCCAGGGTCCTCTGAGGCAGCTTCTTTTTCCGTATTATACTGTTCTGCACCAAGAAAGGCAAATTCGGCAAAATGAAGGGAGCTTGTCCACCTAAGGACAGCTTTATCCTTTCTGCGGTACTTCAGTCACCCTGGCTTACCCACACTGCAGTACTCAGTGTCAGGAAATGGCGGTGGTAAGAGTGAGGTGAGGCCAAAGTAAGTTCATAGAGATCATAGAGGAAAGAAGTATGGTCTCTCTCGGACGCGTGGGCTCCTGGAGCAGCAAGCTGAGGCGGGTGGATCTAGCTACCTGGGCCTAAGCCAAGGCAGGCATTGGGTTCCTTCCATTCTTTCAGCACAAGCACTGAGTGCTCACCAGAGGGAGCCGGACTGTCCTGTGGGGAGGCCATAGTGCCTTAAAGAGGTGCTGGAGTGGAAGGTATTTCCAGACAAAAGCCAGGTGCTCTGGAGCGGAAGCAAAAGAGTTGCTTGAGCCTGTGGTGAGGAAAAGGCCATTAACACAGCAGAGAGCAGGAGTGGGAGGGATGGTCGTATTCCGGGAGCAAGTCTGAGCCACCACACCCTGCTCTAAACAGTGTGTTTATGAAAAATAACCACTTTCTAATCCAAGCCTGAGTGAGATTTGTCCTGTCTTGGCCCTGTTTGCAGATCACTGTGGGGTCTGGCTAGGATGGGGTCTGCTGTGAGCTCACCACAGGCTGTGGGCTGCTTTTCCTCTGCCTGTGTCCTCCCCACCTAGCAGCAGCCTGAGTGAGGCAGATAGTTTTGAGTGTGGCACCCAGGACCTCCAGACAGTGTGGAGAGCCACAATGGACAACAGCAGTGGCTCTGGAGATTCCAAGGAAGCCACTGAGGTGCTAGGCCCTGCACCCTCTCAACCCTGGACACTTCTGCACCCTTCAGCTTTCTGGCCCCCTGTTGCCACGTGTGCACAGGCTTGGGACAGGAGGAGACAGAGAAGAAAGAAGCCAAGTCCTGTTTCTACTCAAGGACCCTCCTGCCCTGCCCCTGGAAGCAGTGGCCATTTGTGATTAGTTGTGGGTAGCATATCATGCCTTTTAAAATACTTTGATGTGAGAAATGTCCGGTTGGGATGTAGCTTAGCAGGGTAGTTTGGGCGTGCAGGAGGCCCTCCCTGGGTTGCTAGCACTGCAGTCAATAAAATACAAAGTAACCCAGTGTCACTCTAACCCCTCTTTCAGTACTGCCCACACCTTGTCCCCTGGGTGCCTGAGGATCATGGATCCTGACTGCCCTGACAGAAGCCACAGCATGAGGCTCTCGGGAAAGATGGGGGTTTCGAGGCATGTTGGTTTTGTCAGAAAGCTATTATTATTTCTGTTGGATGATAGGGGGTGAACCAAGGATGAGCTAGGCAGTTGTTCCCCCACTAAGCCCCATGCCCACCCTAGGAAAACAGCGGTGTTTCTAATGAGAACTCTCCCTGCTTGTTTGTAGGCTTTCTTCCTGGCATACGCCCTGGGATGTTTAAGTATCTACTATGAGAAGGTAAGGTTTGTGCACACAATCCCTTTGTCCCCCGTTGACAGTAGGTCAAGCCCCTTCCCATGGAGCTTTAAAGCCAACCTCGACTTTAAAGTGTCAACCTCGACTGAAAAAAAAGAACTGAACTGCTCTTTTTCCTGCTCAAACTAAGGGACCTCAGCTGGAGCAGTTCAGGCAGAAGCCGGATGACCCTTTTAGCGTGCGTCTCTCTCAGAGGCTGGGAACTGCAGCCTGTTACGTAAGGAGAAGGAAACCTGTATCACGATGGTCCTAACATCGCCAGCAGAACGCAAAGTTGCAGGCTGGGTGTCCCCTCCCCACCATACACACACACACCCAGCACAGTGCCTGCTCTGCATGTGCACAGCCTTGGGTTCCATCCATAGCACTGCAAAAATAACCAAACTCACCACTATGTGGTTGTACACATGCTGAGTGTCGGACCCTTTAAATTCATCGGGTTTTGCTTGGTTTTTATATTTTGGTTTTGTTTTGTTTTTATGTGTATAGGCATTTTGCCAGAATGCGTGTGCACCCCTCGCATGCTTGGTGTTCACAGACATCACTGAGGGCACTGGATCCCCTGAAATTAGAGTACAGACAGTTGTGAGCTGCCATGTGGGTGCTAGAAATATGCTAACATCAGTGCTCTCACTTAACACTGAATCATCTCTCCAGACCTTTGTTTTTGATTTCTAGTCAAGATCTTCCTTTATAGCCTGGGACTCACTGTTTGTAGCCTAGGTTAGACTCAGTGTTGAGACCAACTTACCTACTTCCTCTCTCGGAGTTTCAGAATTACGTGTGTGAGCCCTGGTGACCAGCTCGCCTGTGCTATTTCTGATCTTTTCCACCTCTTGGAGGACCTGCATTAACAAGCTAACTGAGGCTTAGAGAAAATAAGTAACTCAGCCAAGGCCACCTGGCTAGTGTGGTTAAAACCAGCTGGTAAACGCACGTGTGCGTGTGTGTGTGTGTGTGTGTGTGTGTGTGTGTGTGTGTGTCTTCAATATCTCTGGTTTCGCCTTTGCCAAGGTATTACCTCTAGGCAGATGAAGGACAGCCTCTCACTGGACATTTTTTGTCCGTTTTGAATTTGGCACCTTGCTGATGTAATGCCTATTCAGAGTACTTAGGATACGGTAATGAAGAGGAAAGGAGACAAACATCTGTGTCTGTGTCTGCTTCTTGGGGATCCTCGGGCTCCATGCCGGACTCCACCCTCTTGGGGAGACCTAGTTAGTGAGGGAGTGAAGCCACACAGGTGTGAACAAAAACTGACCCGAGGTGTTTGTGGGACTATTTGTCGTCTGGGGATGGAGCCTAGGGCCTTGTTCACGCTAAGCACATGCTCCACCAGTGAGCTGCAGCCAGGCCATATTCGTGGAATTGAAGCTGAGCCTGAGCTGAACTGAGGGCGTCTCACTGAGAGGCCGGGCCCCAGGCAGCTGAAGAGGAGATCATTTCCCAAAGCAGTGGAATGAGAAAAGACATCCCAAACCCACCCATTTACTTGTGACTGTTTCCTGGTGGAACCCGGGGAAGTTCTTGTTCTAGTCAAGCCCTTCTCTGGGCACAGCTGGGTTATCCTGCTGCTCCATGAGGTGGCTGTTCTTCTATCTAAAATCTAAGATGGAACCAAGGATCAATTTGGGTCTTTAATGAAAATTTCACTTACAAAATTATTCTTACTTTCCTAAGCCTGACCCGACATTGCCGTAGCTACTCACTGAAGGGCCCATGGAAGCGTGTTTTAAAAGCTCCCGTGGGCTTGTTACACTTGAGCCCAACACCACATGCCACTGGTTCTTGTGTCTACAACGTCCTTCCCCAGATCCCCACCTCCTTCCTTGGCCTCCGCCCCCTTGACCTTTATTGTTTCTCATTTCTAAATGTTAGCCTGTCCTCACCATGGCCCTGTCCTCCTCTTCTTCCTGTCCCTCTCTCAAGGATAGAGCCCAGGGCCTGTGTCTGAGCAACACCACCAAGCTGCATGCCTGCCCCTGCGTCTCCTTTTCTGAGTCCTCTAGATCCCTTCAGGAGATGAATGAGAGAGAACCTCAGCTGGGAGCCACAGGGGTCATTGTAGACTTTTCTGGGCACTTGAGAAGCAGAGGCAAGAAGAGTGCAAGTTCAAGGCCAGCCTGGCCTACAACAGTGAGACTATCTCACTATTCTCAAAATACCAGTAACCCACACACACAAGAATATTTTTTTTTCTTTTTTTCGGAGCTGGGGACCGAACCCAGGGCCTTGCGCTTGCTAGGCAAGCGCTCTACCACTGAGCTAAATCCCCAACCCCAAGAATATTTTTTTGTATCTGAGACAGGGTTTCTCTTTGTAGCCTTGTCTGTCCTGGACTCACTTGGTAGACCCACACTGGCATCCAGCTCATAGAGATTGGCCTGCCTCTCCGCCTCCAACTCTACCTCTCTGCCTCTGCCTCTCTCTGCCTCTGCCTCTCTGCCTCTCTGCCTCTCTGCCTCTCTCTCTCTGCCTCTCTCTCTGCCTCTCTTTCTCTCTCTCTCTGCCTCTCTGCCTCTCTCTCTCTCTCTCTGCCCTCTCTCTCTCTGCCTCTCTCTCTGCCTCTCTGCCTCTGCCTCTGCCTCTGCCTCTGCCTCTGCCTCTGCCTCTGCCTCTGCCTCTGCCTCTGCCTCTGCCTCTGCCTCTGCCAGTGCCGGGATTAAAGGCATGTGCCACCACCACCTGGCTTGGAGCAATTTTAATAATGTGCTCATAGTTTATCTAGCCATGCAGGGGACTGGACTGTGGCTCAGTGGTAGGGCACTTGCCTAAGCATGCACAAGGCCCTGTTTTGCATACCCAGCACTACAAGGAGAAAGAGTATGATTATCTTAAAATGACACAAATGACTAAGGTTGCTTGTGTTACTTTCTCTGAGATGGACCTCACAGTAGCACCTATGTTGGGAACAGCCACACTTAGTGGTTGCTGTCGCGTAGACAGTGTGAGTTACGTCTCCTGAATGAACCCCTCTCACTCGTCTTCATTGCTGCTGCAGTTCCGTGCTAGCCTAGATGTCTCTTCCCTTTCTGAGCAGAGTGAATAAATGCAAACTAACATCTTTTTGAAAACCAACTTTAGGAGCCTTTGACCATAGTGAAGCTCTGGCAAGTCTTCACTGCGGTCCAGCCCACCTTCAGGACTACCTACATGGCCTACCACTACTTCCGAAGCAAAGGCTGGGTGCCCAAAGTGGGGCTCAAGTACGGAACAGATCTGCGTGAGTGGCTCTCGGGTGTGTGTGTGTGTGTGTGTGTGTGTGTGTGTGTGTGTGTGTGTGTGTGTGTGTGTGTGTGTGTAGGGTCCGCAGTTTGCCTGGGGCGTCGAGGTAACTATCTGTTCTGTTGGATACCATTGCTGGGTATTTGGATGGGATGGGTTCGATCCAAAGAATGAGAAGACCGTGTGTTGGGAATGCCTACTGGCAGGCGCAGACTTTCCTAGTCATAGCCAAGAGTGCTATGGCACCTGCTCCACATACGTCCTGAGCTTGTGGGATTTCAGTCAGGTCTGCTTTCTTGCAGTTTCTCTTGACTCAGACTCCAAATGAGAAGCATCCTGGAGTTATGATGATAGGCCAGCTGTTGTGTACTGAGCTCATGCTGTCCGGCATGGTACTGTAGGTTCCCGTGACACTCCTCATGGCAGCCCTTTGCTATTCTGTGTGCCACCATCGTTCCTTACTGTAGTGTGGAGAGGAAAGGCCTCACTGGTTTCCAGGGCCAGTCACACTTTGGATTCTAGCACACAGGCTCTTCAGCACTTCTGTGTGTCACTGGCTTCCCCAGTGATCCCCTCGGGCTGTGAAAGGCTTGCTAGGTAGCAAACAGCACAGAGGCTGGGGCAGGACATGCTAAGCAGGTCTCAGAAACTGCACAGGGGCAAGAACGTGGAGAGCACTGATCCCAAGGGAGTCAGGCTGGGACCAGATCCAGGATGTGAGGGAGTCAGGCTGGGACCTGGTCCAGGATGTAAGGGATGAAAAGTCTTCAGAGTGCTGTCTTACCAGTAACTGAAGAGAACCAAAATGGAGGAGAAACTTGCTGGTGAAGCTGGGCCTGACAACCCACCAACAGAATGAATGTGACACTTGTACATAAAGGAACCAGGAGGTGTCTGGGTGCTGACTCTGGTTCTTGATGTACTCGTCTGCTGGAGGCACAGGCTGGGAGCACTCATTTGCAGTGCTTGGCCACAGAAGCAGTCTGGGTTTCAGGCACTTAGAGGGTGAGGTCTGTAGTGAGGATTCTGGAAGTTTTGTTTCTTTAAGAACACAGAAATATTATAGTGTTTTCAATTCAATCCCAGATATGAGGATATGGGACTGCTTCAGACTGTCTACTGTGGCTGACTATGATTTGCCTCGTGCTCCAGCAGAGGCATATAGTTTCTGCAGATGTGTGATGTTTAGAATAAATAAATGCTAGAGCCCCAAGAGATGGGGTTGGTGGTCGGTAGTTGTTGTGGGGTGGGTGGGGAGGGTGGGTTGTGGTTTGTTAGTAGTCCTGCTCAAAGAAGAAACAAAAGGAAAGAAATTAGATTCAAGGATCTCTAATACACTCACACTCTCTCTCTCTCTCTCTCTCTCTCTCTCTCTCTCTCTCTCTCTCTCTCTCTTTCTCTCTCCCCCCCCCATCCTTCTTTCTCCTCTATCCTTTTTTCTCTCCTGTCTAGTGATGGGGGTGAAACCAGGAGTGGTGGGGGGATAAAGGGTAGGAAAAAATAGCCCACAAAGTAGCCTGTTCTTAATACTCTTCATCTTTTTATGCACAAGCATATCTTCATGCTGTGGAAGCTCTACTTGTGACATATCAGTACTCAGCAAGCTTCAGATTGGGGGCAGAGGAGGAACTTAATGGTAGGGCTTCAGCCATGCATGCCTGAGGCCCTGAACATGCTCCCCAACAAGGAGGCACTCAGATCTTGGAGCCTCAGAACTTAGTGATGCTCTTCAAGATTGAAAGAGGAGACAGGCACTTCTGGGGAGCAGAAGCACCATGGCTACCCCTGGCAGCTGTAGATGTCAGGGGCCTGGGTTAGTAACCATCTGTCTGGGTTCCCCTCCAGCTCTGGGGTCATTCCTTAATAAATCATCAAATCCTGTTTCCATATGCCCATATGAATGAGTGCTTGCTGGGTCTTTTCAGAAGTGTTTGTGAGGCTCAGATAAATTTCAAGGTATTTGAGAGCCCCAGAAAGTTGTGGCCTTTGAGGTCTTAAGCAACCCTGTTGCAGCTTGTTCTATATGTCTCTCAGCCTTTTTAAGTAGCCCAAAGAAAGTCAGTGCAGTCTATAAAATTCTTATGCTGGGCCAGAGAGACCGCTCCGCACTGGCTTCCGCACTCTCACGGGACCTGGGTTTAATTCCCAGCACCCACGTGGTGGATAACAACCATCTGTAACTCCAGTTTCAGGGAGTCTTACGTCCCCTTCTAACCTCTGCTGGGCACTAAGCACACATGTGGTACACAGAAACGCTTGCAGGCAAAACACACACACAATTAGAAAAAAATGAATAGAAACGTTAATGCTCTAAAATAGGCCGTGCTTAAGCTGGTGTCACTAAAACACTTTGCCAGGTGGAGATCCAGGCAGCATCCACCCTTCTAATGTCCCAGGGAGGAAATGAACCACAGCGCATTCAATGCTCTGGGGAGCCAGTCCGTTTATTGAGCTTCTTTGTAGGTAAGGGAATACAATGGTGTGGGTCCTCCTTTACCCCCAACAGGACACACCTAGAAAGCCTTTACCCTGAGGGGATGAGGGTTCACCCTGTAGACCCATGATGACTCCTCCCTATCCCTAATATCGTAGTCTTTCCAGGCCTGTATACTCCAGCCCTCCCCTAGGTCACATGTAACTAAGGCAGAGTGGCATACAACAGGTGTAGGGAGTGCTAGATACTCAGGTGAGGGTCTCATGGCCCTCCCCACCCCTCCTCTTCCTCCTCCTCCTCCTCTCCTTCCTCCTCCTCCTCCTCCCCTTCCTCCTCCTCCCCTTCCTCTTCCTCTTCCCCTTCCTCCTCCTCCTCCCCTTCCTCCTCCTCCCCTTCCTCTTCCTCTTCCCCTTCTTCCTCCTCCTCCTCCTCCTCCCCTTCTTCTTCCTCCTCTTCCTCCTCCTCCTCCCCCTCAGTGGATATAGACAGTCAATATCCAACAGTGTATATAAGCTTGGCTGGATGAGCCTTGTTCAAGGAGGCACAGCTGAACTCCCAAGGGAGTTGCTAGGCTCAGAGGACAGTCACTCATAACACCTAGAATTGTGGGATAGTCCTCAGGGGGCACCAGCAGCCCTGCAGTTGTTTTCTGACAGTGGTTGATAGGTTGCTATGTGCCCGTCCCTCTAGGGAAAAGGCCTCTTTTGTTTCTTCACTCCTGGAGGTTACTCACAGATGGCTGATGGAGTGAACTGGGCTCCAGTTGCCGGAGATGACATTTCAAGATAACTGTGTGGGCCCCAGCTCATGCTTGTGCTGGGGATGGCCTTGCTTTGTTTCTTTTTGACTCCCTCTCAGTCTCACTCTGGTGATCACAGCCACTCTACCTACCTAGCAGCTCTCCACCGTCTCGTCCTAAGGGTGAAATGTGAGAAGAAGCTGTCAGGGAGGCTGTCCAGCGTGTTAAGAGGCAGCATGGGTAACAGAGAGAGCTCTCAGGTCACAGCCAGCTCTGCCTCTTCCCACCAGTGCGACCTCAGCTGGTTTCTTAGTTCGCCTGAGCTCTGTCTTATCGCACCTTGGGACGTTGATAAAACATCTTTGTAGAGCACTTCTGAGAAGGACTGGGTGAGTCATGTTCCCGTGGCTCACCGTTCAGCCAAAGCATACAGTGCCCCAGAATCTGGGGCAAAGACGCAGTGTCTCCAGACATGAACTCAGTGGGTGGAGAAGACCTTCATTTCCCCTTGGATGCTTTGGGTTTTGTTTTGTATCTTGGAGTAGTTTTACTATGTTGCCCAGATTGCTCTCACAGAAGAACAGCCCTCCTGGCTCAGCCTCCTAAGTGGCTGGACTGCATGTGTGTGCCTCTGCACCCAGCGATGCCCTCAGTTTAGAATGTTGGAAACTGGTTCAGAGATGCCAGTAGCTGGCCTAAAGTCTCACTGCCTGGAGTGACAGAAGTGGGCAGGAAGCGACGGTCCTGGTGCGCCTTCTTCCCATTGCTGGACCCCACATCAGAGAGCTGTTCAGATAGTCACTTGGTGGGAACAGAGTTGAGCTGAAACACAGTACGTAGGAAATGAATAGGCCAATGGCAGTGGGACCACAGACACCAGACCAGGAGCAGCAGCTGGATGAAGGGGCCCTGCAGTGTCCTGGAGAGGCCTGAGCTGGCTCCAGGATCACTGTCTCCAAAAAGGAAATTGCATTCATTTCTCAAGGGAAACAAGCTTTCCTTGAATTTTCCTCTATTGGGGAGCAAGGGGACAGCCAATGTCTGGGTTGCACATAGCACATAGAGAAGCTGTAGCTTACGTTTAGATTTCAGCCGTCAGGGCATGGCCATGCCATTCATTGTTCATTTATGAATATCAGGCCTGGGGCTTACCACAGTGCTCTCTTTTATTTTCCTTGAAATCCAGGGAGCATCTCCAGGGGGCCCCAGATGACTGACAGGTGCTCAGGTCCTGGGCTTCTCCATGGTAAAAGTTGCTCCGTCTCCAGCACAGACCCTCAGGGTTTCAGCCAAGTGCTGAGCTCTGGACCCAGGAGGGTAGTGAGTTGACGGGCACGTGGCACAGCTCAGGGCCAGGCTCAGCTGCTCAGGCACTGAACCTGGAGGACGTGGTGGGCAGCTGGCCAGTCCCTGCCTCCAAGGGGCCCCTGCAGAGGGCTACTGTCCTTAGACCCAGGCTCCTTCAAAGAGAGGCTCTTTTGATCTCTACAGACTGGCCTCACCCCTTCATGTGTCAGATCCCATGAGAAAGGCAGGCTGGTAACTGGATAAGTGTGTGGCTATGATTCTTGGTAGCCTCTCGGCTGAATTTCTTATTTAGTTAGTTACAGATTTTAGTTTTTATTTATTAGTGCATGCATGACTCAGACTCACACGAGCACATACCATGGTGTGGGCACAGTGAACTTAGACATGCGTGGACACGTGTGCTATGTATGAATGGGCATTCATACCAAACATTTTTACTTGCTGAGACTTCTCGCCAACCCCTGCATGTCAGTGCATTGTGTGAGAGGCATGCAAATGATTGCAGGTAAGCATGCAGCAGGAGACCAGAGGAAGAGGTCAGGTGACTTTCTCTGTCACTCTTTATCTATTGCCTAGAGACAGGGTCCCTCCGTGAGCCATAACAGAGGCACATGTTTCGGGTGGACTGGCCAGCAAGCTCTCACAATCTACCTACCACCCCCTGGTGCTGGGGTTTCAGGCGTGCGTAACCGTGCCCCACTTTCTATGTGGTGCTGGTGGTTAAAACTCCTCATGCTCAGACAGCATATGCTCTCACCACTGAATTCCTACACTTGACTAGACAAAAGGCTGGGAAGTGATCCATGACTTCCCTGAAACTGTGCGTCTTCAGTGTGACACCTGCCGCAGCACCACAGGCAGGGCTCACTCTCTCTCTCAGCATGGTTGATCATAACAAATCACAAATGCTATATATTGTACGAACTTCATGTTCTTTCTACCACTTCCCACACAGAGAAAGACAAGACCCAAGCTAGGAGTATGGCCTGGGCAGAGTGAACCACTGGGCTCAGTCCCCAACACCAAAGGGAAATAAAAACAAATGGCTTGTACTTAACTCTGGGAGTTGCTTGTGGGGTTAACGAGGGTGTCAGGGTTTGGACAGCAGATTTGACTAGCTTCATTGTTTCTGGGGAGAAAGAGTTTGGATCTGAAGCCAGGCAGGGGCCAGAGAGCAGAGTGCCTCATGGAGAAAGCTGGGCGTTAGCTCGCTCTGTGTGGTTCTGAAGGGCTAATATCTCCTTTCTCTCTTTGCAGTGCTGTATCGGAAAGGCCCTCCATTTTACCATGCAAGGTTTGGACATTTTTTAAATAAATTAATAGAGAGGACATGGACATTTTTAAATAAATTAATAGAGAGGACACAAGGAAATATCTGGCTTTGGGTTTAATTTTCAGTGTTTCAGAGGCAATTAAAAGTCATGTTCTTAGCTGAGTGGTGGTGGTGCAGTGATGCACACCTTTAGACCAAGCACTCAGGAGGCAGAAGCAGGTGGATCTCTGAGTTCGAGGACAGCCTGGTCTACAGAGTAAGTTCCAGGACAGCCAGGGCTACACAGACCGATTCTGTCTCAAAAAAAAAAACAAAAACCCAAACCTTCCGCCCCACCCCACCCCACAAAAAAAATGTCATATTCCTAGGGCTGAAGAGATGGCTCAGTGGTGAAGAGCACTCACTGGTTGCTCTTCCAGAGGTTCCGGGTTCAGTTCCCGGGACCCACAAAGTGACTCACCACAGGAGGATGCAGTGTCTTATGCTGACATCCACAGACAGCAAGCGTGAACATGGTGCACAAACACGTGCAGGCAAACACCCGTACTTATTTTTTAATAACTCTTAACTGTTGTGTGCACTGGTGTTTTGCCTGCATGTGTGCCATAAGAGGATGTCTGAGCCCCTGGAGCGGCAGTTATAAGCAGTTATGAGCTGCCATGTGTGTAGTGAGACCAGGTCCTCTGGGAGAGGTCTTAACCACTGAGCCATCTCTCCAGCCCAAATACCTATACTTATAAAAATAAAGCACATCTCTTCAAAGAGTCATTTTCCTGGCCGGGTGTGGTATCTTTAACCCCAGCCCTCTGAGCAGGAGGCAGGTGGAGCCCTTCAGGTTTCGAGTCAGCCTGGTGTACGTGGCAAGTCCCAGTTGAATCCAGGCTCCAGGCTGGCCTGGGGCGCAGCTTGCTGGGTTCCATGGTCAGCAGTGTAAGAAATTTTAGCACACTGTCCACAATGAGTGATGTTATCTTGGATCTGTGTTGAACGCCAAGTTAGTCTGTGTACAGTCCTCAGAGCGCCCAGTGAGTATGAGTATCCAAACAGTTGCAGGAATTTACAGCTTTTACATCAGGAAAAATAGGTCCATTCCTTCCTGTCAGTAGGCGTGCATGCAGCCTGAGGGGTGGGGGCTGCCCATCTGGTTGGTCGTTACTCGTTCTCTTTGGTGGTCTAGGGTTTTAGCAGCAGGCAATGTGAAGTTCTCCTGTCTTAGTTCTTGGTAAGACATGCTGTTCTCTGAACAAGTTGATAGTGTGGCTTTTCCAAAGTGTCCATCTTGTCCTCTAGCTACTCTGTCATCATTGAGCTCGTGGATGACAACTTTGAAGGCTCCCTCCGAAGGCCTTTCAGCTGGAAGTCACTGGCCGCCTTGAGCAGAGTCTCAGGGAACGTCTCAAAGGTAACAAGCGAATCCTCACTGCCACTTACATGGCTCCTTGGCTTTTCTCATAAAGTCAGTAGAATGTTCTTTTAATGGGGATGGAGGGGGCGGAGAGGTGGCTCTGGTAAGAGCACTTGGCTTTTCCACAGGGCCTGAGTTCAGTCACCCACATCAGACAACTCACAACCACCTGTAACTCCTGCTCCAGAGGATCTGACGCCCTCTTCTGGCCTCTGTGGGCACCGCACTCACATGGCGCGCACATACACACATAAACAAAACTAAGTTTGTTTGTTTGTGTTTGGGGCTCAGTGGCTAAGAGCTCACACTGCTCTTCCCCAGAGGATCAGAGCACCCACACCAGCCATCTGAACTCCAGCTGCAGGAGATCCAGTGCCCTCTTCTGGCTTCCACAGCCATCTGCACTCACATACACTTCCCTACACAGACATGCAGATATACACATAACTAAAAATTAAAAAAAAAATTAAAAAAAATTTAAGTTGTTTGTACCACTGAGTGTGCACTGTAACCCCACCCTTGGAGAGTGGAGGCGGGCGATCCTGAGTCTGAGGCAGCCTGGTCGCCCGTCCCTGGTGGCGTCTGTATGGTGAGTGAGTATTTTCCATCTTGGGTGTGTAAGCGGCATGTCCGCTGTGTCTTATCCCCATCCTCTCCACCGTTGTAAGAGCCAGGGAAGCAGGAGGTGTGCCCTGTGAGTGTGCACACTGCAGTGAGTCTGTACACAGGGACGGGAAGGGGTGCCTGCCCCCTCACACACTGACGCATGTGATGTCTCTGTGGAGAACAGAAATCGCATCATCTTTTCTCTGCAGGAGCTGATGCTGTGTTACTTGATCAAGCCCTCTACCATGACTGACGAAGACATGGAGACCCCAGAATGCATGAAGAGGATTCAAGTTCAGGTGTGAGCGCAGACAGATCCACATCAGCCCAAGTCTCTACCCACTGCCCCCTCTGCAAGGAAGCTTCTTCTGGCCCTGTAACCCTCTCTCACCTTCTTCCCCGGGAACCTGTCAGACTCCACCTTCCACAGCCTCAGCCAGTCTATCTGCGGCTTCCCCGTCTCCAGCAATGGGTGGTCCAGCTCAACAGCCAGGCCAGGGTCTCCCACAGGTCTCACTCCCAGAGACTAGCTGCCCCCCACCTTGAACCTCCTTCAGTGCTGAGGGTGGAACACAGGGCCTCACTCAGAGTAAACGCCTGTTCTGCCACACACACCTGAGCCTTGCACACCCGTGCATGTCACTCCCATGCTCCTGCATGGAACCAGACACCCTCCAGTAGTCCTGTCTGCTTTCCTCTGCTGGGCCTGCCAAGTTCACAATGGAGTCACCACTGTGTGTTAGTGTCTCTGAGCCCTTCCCCGCTGCCCACTGCCCACTGCCTTCAGGACTTCAACAACACCTTAGCCTCCCACACAGCCTGTGTGCCCTTGTTTTCCTCTCTGTGTGCCCCCTCCCTGGTCTTGGTCAGATGTCACTTGGCCCCCAGGGCCCCAGTGGCACCTCTCTCCATTTGTTCTGATCTCCTCTAGGTTTGTGGTTTATAAAACGCCAGTGCCCACTTGTCACTGCCATGGCTGACAGGCACCCGTGTGTCCCAGAGCTGGTCCTCACCCGGTTGAGCACTAGCCTTGCCCCTTGCTGTGTGCTGGGAGGCTAATTCAGCAGTGACAGAGGACAGGGTTCCCATGTGAGGGCTATGGTTACCTCACGCTTCCTCCACATCTTCCTCTTTCAATCCTGGGAAGGGAATTCCTGCAAACTGGCAGTCCATGACAGGCAGCTGTGACATCACATGCTTGGGACTCCCATTTCCACTTCTGAAGCCCGGCCCCCTTTTGTTTGGTTGCAGGAGGTGATTCTCAGCCGATGGGTGTCTTCCCGAGAGAGAAGTGACCAAGATGAGCTTTGACCTTTCAATCCCAGAGTCCACAGTTCACCATCAGCCTGCCCTGAAGGAGCATCAGCACATTTGGGGATCACAGGACCCCGTGCTCTGTTGCTTTAATAGAGAAATCTACTCCTGTAGCTCAGCCCACTCAAGGACTTCAACCAATTACCCACGTGACTGGAAACCCATTGACGGTTCGGAAACCTTGAAACGTGACTGGTGCATCCTCAGTGAACTCCTTGTTTGACAGGTTGGTGCATTGAACACAGAACTATGTAGTACTGACTATTAAAGATGCATCTCGCTTTGGAGAACTTCTTATAAAATAAAAATAAGCAGTGGGGTTTTTGAGAGAACAAATGCAGTTAACACTTAGCAGAGCATGACATCATTACCCTCTTCTCACGGGTGAGAGAGGAAGCTGCTGCCTGAGGGGCATTTCGGCATCTCAGGCAGTGTTTGGTGTTGCTGTAGCGGAATGGCTGATGCTGGCTATCGCATAAAGAAAGGAGCTTATCTGGCTCATGATTCTCATGGCTGGAAAGTCCAAACGGCATGGCACAGGTCTGGCACTTGGCAACATCATAATATGCCAGAGAAATGGAAAGGGATGTGGGCCAAAACGAGAGATGGGGACGGGGCTGTGGTTCTCTGACCAGGGAACTAACCCACCCTTGAAGAACTGTAATCCCTTACAAGGGGAGGTAGTGATGTGATCACCGCCCTTAGAGAACTTGCCCCTGCACTGTTAATGGGTAAGTTAAGCTTCAACATGTTTCAGCAGGGACAGCACACACGCACAAGATAACCAGCGTGGATGTGGTTCCATGAGGGTGGATTGAGAGCCACATCGTGAGTTAATGAAAGCATAAGAAAAGTGTCTGAGGTTCACCCAAATCCAGGTTCAAGAAAGTGGCAGATGGTGAGGGCACTAGGTCTCCAAGTAGTCTGCTGACACTGTTTGGAAGCAATGATCTTTAAAAAGGAACCAGGCGTGTTTGCTAATTGACGTGGCCCATGTCCTCCAGCTCCCTGACTCCGTGCAGTCTACTCATGGTCCTGAATCCTAGTTGAGAGAGCTTCTATACAAGCCCCACTCCTGCCACACACACACATTAGGCCTAGTGATCTGAAGATCGGGTTTGGCAATGCAGTTCTCCAGACCCTCCATCAGGCATCGGTGGACTGCACAGAGATGCTTGTTCCCACCTCATGTTTAGCGTTTTTACCATCATGGCTTCCCTCAGGCTCCAGAGCAGAGATTTCTTGTGGCTTCTTGTTGCTTTGCGTGATCACTTTTCAGAACTTTTAAAAGTCAGACAAAAGTTTGAGGAGCCGCGTGTATTTCATTCAGTCCTGCTCAGAGCCTGGATACACTGCAGTTGGAGCTCTCACCCCGTCACACACCATCTCGGGTCCCTTGAAGGTTGAGTGACTCCAAGATTACAGACTCCAGTAACAGTGTGGTGAGAGCCCAGGAGACCATAGCTGTCACTCAGCACAAAGCTGAGAAGGAGCATCACCGAGCCAGGGCACAATGCGAAGCAAGCCTGCAGAGTGGGGCCTTGGGTTTGACCCCACCACTGAGGAAGGGCGGCAGAGGGAAGGGCAGTGTAGCAGAGACACCATCTTCTCACTTGGCTTGGTTTAGAGCTGCTGGGGATGCAGGCCTTGCCCATTCTAGATCAGGATTTAGCACTGGTAAAACCCCAGCTCCAAAAGCAGCCTCTATTCAAACCTATGTGGAAATGTTTCTTCTTTGCATGTTTGACTTGGACCTTGGACAGCAAGCTGTTACTATAGAGCCTTGGGGGGCTGGACTGAAACACAGCAGGGGAGTTGATTGAATAGCACCTGTGGCTTCCAGACAGAGCAGTGTTAGCTTTGGAGGACTTGCGCCCTTCTGAAACAGATGTGTGATGCATTTGTTTAAATAGCCCACGTTTGCCTGGCACTGGTGGCACGCGCCTTTAATTCCAGCACTCAAGAGGCAGAGACAGGCAGATGTCTGTGAGTTTGAAGCCAGCCTGGTCTACAGAGTCAGTTCCAGGACAATCAAGACAAGAAACTCTGTCTTGAATGAATGAATGAATGAATGAATGAATGAATGAATGAATGAACGAACGAATGAAAAATAAAAAAGTCAAGTTAATGAAGATTAGAAATTTGCCCTATGGCTTGAGACCCCATATGAACAACAATGCCAACCAACCAGAGCTTCCAGGGACTAAGCCACTACCCAAAGACTATACATGGACTGACCCTGGGCTCTAACTGCGTAGGTAGCAATGAATAGCCTAGTAAGAGCCCCAGTGGAAGGGGAAGCCCTGGGTCCTGCTAAGACTGAACCCCTAGTGAACGTGATTGTTGCAGGGAGGGCAGTAATGGGAGGAGGATGGGGAGGGGAACACCCATATAGAAGGGGGGGAGAGGGGTTAGGGGATGTTGGCTCGAAACTGGGAAAGGGAATAACATTGAAATGTAAATAAGAAATACTCAAGTTAATAAAAAAAAAAAAAAAAGAAAGAAATTTGCCCTATGACAAAGCCATGTTCAGGAACCTTCCAGGGGTGAGATGCCGTAGCCTACCTTAGCGGAATTGCCTCCCCATACTCTTCAGAGCCTCGGGCTCCCAGGAGTCTCTTCCAGATGGGTTTTTAGTAGAAATGCCTCGGGGTTGAAGATCAGAGGACAACTTGCAGGGGTCAGTTCTCTCCTTCCACTGTGCAGGTCCCAAGGGTCAAACTCAGGTTGTTAAGATTAACCACAATTGGCCTTTCCTACTGAACCATCTCGCCAGCCAAAACTTGAGATGTTTAACCCACTGATTTATCTTAAACATTTGTTGTTTTATAAAGTACTAGAAGGTTTAAAAGCAGTTTGGCCATTGTGAAGAACAGAGGGACCTCTTACCTGAGAATACATAATAAGAAAACAGCATTCTTAAACCTGTTAAAGTAACATGTGGAGTATGTATTCCCTTTATGTGAAAGGCTTCTAGTAGCTGGAATAATTGGCATCTTCGTGTGCATTTTTGAGAGCAGAGGATACAGGGCTCTGCCAGGTGGCTCCAGCTGGCCTCAAACTCTTCCTCCTGATCAGCTTCCCCCCACAGAAAACTGAGTAAGTTTCCACACCATGTTTCACCATCGCTAGTTCTTCCTAAAGTCTGCCCAAATGTCACACATGCTGGGTAAGTGCTCTGCCTCTGACACCTTCCTGCCCCTTCCGTTGGCATATGCTGATAAAAATCTAATCAGAAAGTCCAAGTTCACATTTCACCTGAGTACCAGGGACATGGGTACCCTTGGGAATGGTGCTCTTTCTGAGCCTCAGTTTCTTCATCTGAGCAATGGACTTAGGGGCTGGGGAAATGCTTCAGAGGGTTAGAGCACTTGCTACACAAGCATAAGGACCCGCATTTGAATCTCAGTGCCTAGGTCCACAGCCAGGCGTGACCGCACACGCTCTGTAACCCAGCACTGGGGGATGAAGACAGGCATGGCATATCTGGAGAGCTCTTTAGCCAACCAGCTGAATCAAAATGGTGAGCTTACAGTTCGATGAGAGACCCTGTCTCTATCACAGTCGGCTCGGTTTGCAGTGAAGTCTTAGCTGTTGTGTGGTATCTGGATGGGAAGTTTTATTTTTCTTTAAAGTTCTGAGTTTATAAGTGCAAATATTTGGTATGGAGGGAAATCTACTCCCTCTACCTCACCTAGCAAATTACCCACACACGGGACAATTATATCATGAAACTCACGATTTCGTATGCTGATCAAAAATAAATAAATGTGAGGTAGGGTCCAATCCAGTTTCTGTCAAAAGACTCTCAAGAGCTCCTGGGAAAGCAGAAGCCATCTCCAGACTTAGAGCCTATGACGGCTGACATGAGTTGATTGTCAATAGGACCTAGAACCACCTAGAAGACAAATGTCTGGTGAAAAAAAAAAACAAAAAACAAATAAACAACAACAACAACAAAAAAAAAAACCCCATCCCGTATAGTGAGCCACACGTCCCCACAGGCTGAGGTCCTGGACTAAATACAAAGGGGAATTCCTGGCTTCAGGTCCAGTGAGCTCACCTTGCACTCCTGCCTCTGTGACTGCCCCATCACATGGGCTGTATCCCTTAAACCAAGAACCAAAGTACAGCCTTCCTTTGTTGGGAACAAATAAAAGGAACTTGTCTTAAGTACTGCCATTTGACTTCTGACTCCATTTTACCTAACCTGACCAACTCTTTCTCTAAGCAATAGTTACCTAAAACATAATGCCTGTTCCTAACAACAGAAAGAACAAATGAATTTAATTGGTTGAGCATAAGAACATGTTCAATGCCAGTTGGAATACATGGGAAATACATGGGAAATACATGGGAAAGTCCCTAACCCCCGAGTTCTGATTGGTAAACATTATAACTAACTTGGCCCAGATGCTTTCGGGAGTTATGCTTATAAACCCTGCTTCAGCCCCTACTTGGGGATGCCAGCAGAAACAAGGCTCTCAGATCCTTGTCTGATGGCCCTGATTGATCAGCAACTCTGCATATGTGGTGGGAATAATAAAAGTAATAAATAATAAAAAGTGTTTGTAAGTGTTTCTGCTTGGATGGAAGGGCATCCTAAGACACGGGAGCCTAGGAACCTTCCAGCTCTGATGTGGGACAGTGTCCCAAGGGAAGGGTTTCCTGAGACACAGGAGTTCAGGAACCACAGAGCTCTGAGAGGAAACCTTGTTAGCAGAGGCATTGCAGCCCCCAGGGGAGGGGACCCTCAGCTGAGCCGAGGAGCTCAAGTGTCTCAGCCCTGCTCCTTCTCTCCCCTTCATTGCTTCTTCATGGCTTCTTCTGATGAGAGAATAACACCAGGCAGAAAATCCCATGAAAGAGATTTAATGGAGGGTTCTGCATGTAGAGAGACAAATCTAGGGATGGCTGCTCTCTGCTCCCAGGAGTGGGTAGCAGGGAATTGGACAAAGGGCAGGGTTATATAGAATTTCTTAGGGGGCAGAGCTTTTCAGAGTAGAGATTTCCAGATTGAAGATTGGTGAGATTTCAGGTCCTGAGCTTGGGAAGCTCAGGGATTGGTGGGTTTTCCTGCTTAGAAGTTAGTGCCTTTTTTTTTACCCCCTTCCCCATGCATTGGGCCCATGGGTTACAGTGGGAAGACCTTTCTGGCCTTAGCCGGCTTTGACTGAGGCACCATCTCTATAGAGCTGCTGGGGAGGCTGGAAAGGAGGTGCTGCCACTGTGGACAGCCCTTGTGGAACAGCTCCCTGGAGACAGGGATGCACCACTGTGGACAGCTCCTGTGCAGGCTGCAGGCTAAGGAGACACATGGTGGTGCCACCATTTTGACAGGAGCAGCCATTAGTGACAGTTCGTGCAAGGCATCTTACTGCAGCATAGGTTGGGGTGGGAAGGGGCTTTTGTGTCACGCAGCTTAAGGACTACAGATATTTCTCTCCCTAAGTGGGTTTGCCAGGTATTTTGTCACAGCTATGAGGGAAGCAAGTAGTACAATTGGTGTCTATTTCCTGTGTTAACACAGCCCCAGGCCGTGGGGCCTCAGCAGTCCCCAAAAGACCCAAACAGCTGAGGAGTGAGTGTAGCTGGTCAAGAAAGGAATCTCAGTGTGGCCAACACCAAGGACACATCTAGGACCGGAGCTTTACCTGTGAAGCACTAAGAGCCGTTATAAGTAGGGAACAAACACAGGCAGGCCAAGTGCACACATAAGCAGTCATGGCTAAGGGCCAGGCTGGCCACCACTACTTGAGGAGTGCAGTTTGGGTGTCCTGTGATAAGGTGTTTGGTGTCCTCTGCCATGAGGTGTCTGGTGTCTTGTCAGTCATGTGGTGTTGGGTGTCCTGCTTCCAGTTTGTTCTCCCTAGCATTTGAGATCAGCTAGGGAAGGAAAAAACCCAAAGAGAGAACAGGCCGGAGAGGACATGAAGTGTGTTAGAGTTTGGGCCCCTCTGTCAGAAGGCAGAGGAAGACGGGTGAAGTTTCAACGGCGCTTCTGTTAGACTGGGGGTTTGTTGTTCTAATTGTGAGTTATTATTATTTAATGTATATGGGATTTTGCCTGCATGTGTCTGTCCACCATGTGCCTGGTGCCTGCAGAGGCCAGAAGAGAGTACGGAATCCTCTGGAACTGAAGTTACAGGGGTTGTGAGTTGCCAAGTAGGAGCTGGGGATTGAACCAAGTCCTCTGCAAGAGGAACAGATGCTCTTAATGGCTAGGCCGTCTCTCAAGCCTCTTTCACCTTTGTTCCCTTTTTGTTTTGTTTGGTCTTCTTGACACTGCAAAGGTTACTGAGCAGGTTTTCTACCACTTGCCTGCACCCCCAGCCTTCCCATGAGTCTTCAGGTGCAGACATAAGACATGTATATACCTTCAGAGCCCCTCTCTCTCTCTCTCTCTCTCTCTCTCTCTCTCTCTCTATATATATATCTATCTATATATCTATCTCTCTCTCTCTCTCACTCCTACCCTTAACTCCCCCCTCTCTGGTCCCCTCACTCTCTTATTTACATCAAAAACCAACTGTGCTCAGTTCAAATTAATTGATACAAAGTGTTTCCTTTGATCAGTAATGTTCTTCCACTCTGATTATAGCAGATTCTCAGCTTAAAAACACAACTGTTGGAGAAATTTAGTTGTAATAAATGTGTGTTTTTGGGGAACCATGATAGGCACCTAGGAAGCAAAGGCCCTTTTCCCCATTTCCGGAAAAAAAAAAAAAAAAAAAAAAGAACCAAAAAAAAAAAAAAAAAAAAAAAAATTTTTTTTTTGAAACCCAGGGAAATTTTATTTATTTATTTTTTCTTAAATTGGGAGTGTGGTACAGGGGACTGGACCTAGGGTCTCTTACATGATAGGCAGATGGTTCTCCCACTGAGCTATATACTCTGTGGATTTTATTAGTTTTATACATTTTTATTTACTTTTCTTAATTTTATAATTTTGATATATTAAGCTTAATGGAAAACCACATACTTTTTAGAAACGAGTCGCACTAAGTACAGTTATAAATCTGCAGTACCGTCGAAAGGCCACAAGCCCAAATGTCCTGTCTCAGCGACCCTCCCATGCAGCATTCGCTACAGCCTGCTCACCAGGGCTTGTCCCCGGGCTGGGATGGTCAGTCGCGTGGAAGCCCCTCTCCTGGATGGCCCTGTAGAGCGTGATGTACTTGGCGGCCAGGCGCGTCCTTGGGATCACGTACTTCTCCGTGAACTCGCTCTTCTCCAGCTGCTCTTGGCCCTCCATGGCCAGGATGCAGTTAATGAAGGCCAGGGCAAAGCTCGAGCAGTTGTGGTGATTCTCTTCATACCTTGAAGAGACAAGGGAGACTCGCCGAGATAAGACAGTCATCACCGATTTCCAGGCTGGCCTTAAACTCCTGACCTCAAATAGTCCTCCCACCTCAGCAGTGGCAGGACACTGGAGTCCACCATGCTGGCCCCTGAGAACATTAAAAGCCGATCAGTGGTTGACCATTAAAGGCAACTCCCATGAACGCAGACAATCTCTGGGGTTCACACGGTAGAAGAAAAGAACCAGCTTTATCAAGTTGTTCTAGGACCTCCACACGTGTGCTGTGGTGCACACACACATATACATAGAGGCACACAGATAAATGGATATAACGTTATTTTTAAAAGTTTTTTTTTTTTAATAGAGACCAGGCATGGAGCTCATAGCTTTAATCCCAGAACCAAAGAGGCAGAGGTAGACAGACCTCTGCAGTTCAAGGCCGACAGAGGCTACGTAGTGAGACCCTGTCTCCAGGGAAAAAAATAGTAACAATGGGAAAAAATGAGAAATTAATTTCAAATCACTAAAATAAACAAAAAATGGCACTTAAATATTTTTACACTGTAAACAATGTTTTTAAATGCCACGCATAGTGATACAGGCTTTAAGGCCAGCACTCCAGAGGCTGCGACAGGTTGATCTCTAAGAGTTCAAGGTGAGACTTCTCTGGTGAGAAGCTGTGTCAAGAAGTAAAATTATGCCGAGTGATGGTGGCTCCCACCTTTGATCCTAGCACTTGGGAGGCAGAGGCAGGCAGGTCTTTCTTTGTTGGAGGCTAGCCTGGTCTACATAGTAAGTTCTAAGACAGCCAAGGTCATATAGTAAGACGTCTCAAAAAGTAAATATGAAATTATGAAATATAATATGGATTTTTCTGTGTATATTTAAAAATCTCATAACTGGGCATAGTGACAGATTCCTTGTAATCCTAGCACTCTAGAGGTTGAGTCAGGAGCCTGGGCTACACGGTGAGACGTTGTGTTGGAGGATAAAAAGAGCAGTGTCTAGAGAGATGGCTGAGCATTTAAGAACTCTGTCTGACCCTCCAAAGGACCTAGGTTCAGTTCCTAGGACCCACACAGTGGTTTACAACTATCCGTAACTCCATTTCCAGGGGATCCAACACCCTCATCTGGCCTCTTCAGGCACATACACTCAGGCAAAACACTCAGACACATTTAAAATAAAATAACATTAAAAAAAAATCTTAAAATCTTAAAAGCACAGCAGTGAAATAGCCAAGCAAGACACAAAACTCCGAAGACACTGTGACTGAGAGAGCAACAGGAGTCATCATTCCATTTGGTAGTGTTTGCTGCCTCTCCCTCCCCCTCCCACCCCCTCATCCCCACTCCCACTCCCATCCCCCCCACCCCAGGAAAACTTCCATGGCACAACCCCTGATTGATGTGGCCAAGTAACTGACAATCAGCAGCTTCCAGGAGGAGGGCTTTATTTGGGCTCTGAGGGACCTGTCCAGCCTAGTGTCCTGTGGGAAGGCTGCTGGCAGCAGGAGGCTGCTGCTCACACCTCCAAGGAGCAAAGGGCACAGGTGGCACAGGAAGGAAGGCAAGGTCCCTCAGAGCCCAATCCAAACCCCAAGGTCCCTCCCAAGAGACCGGCTTCCTCCAACCCAGCCCCACCTGCTCCCAATCTCCCTCCCAGAATAGCATCAGCATCTGGACAACCAAATATCCACAAATGAATCTATGAGGGACATTTTCTAACAATCGTGTTTAGCTGTTCTCACGGATTGACAGTCTAGGCACAGATTATACTGGAAACAGCAGTGACCGTGGAGCGATGAAGACGTGTGACACATGGGTGACAGTGGCTTTCAGTCTTTCTAGACACCTACCTATGAGGCAGCCAGGCTGGAGAAGCGGAGAAGTCTTCCAAGTACTTGTCCCACTGGTCCAGCAGTCCAAACATGCTAGGCTGCACTAGTGGAACACTGAGACAACACTCCCAGCCTGCCTCGTCCCGCTGTATGCCGCGTGCACTGTAATTATACACGACCCCTGAAAACCCAAAACATAGCCACTCTGTGAAAGGTGCTCAGAAAATGACAGAAGCCATAAATCTTGTCAATCTGGGTCACGCTTGTCTGCCACCGTCAGTGTGGCTGTCCATCTAGAGGAGTGGTTCTCAACCTTCCTAATGCTGCCCCTTTAATACAGTTCCTCATGTTGCGGTGATCCCCAACCATTAAATTATTCCATTGCTACTTCAGAACTGTAATTTTGCTACTGTTACAAATCATAATGTAAATACCTGATATGCAGCATATCTGATATGTAACCCCCAAAGTTGTGGATAGGTGGGACCTGGCTGGAGGAAGCCGGTTTCTTGGAATGAGTCTTGGGATTTGGAGCCTGCTTTCCTTCCTGTCCCACCTGTGCCCTTTGCTCCTTGGAGGTATGAGTGTCAGCCTCACACTTCTGCTGCCAGCAGCCTTCCCACAGGATGCTAGGCTGAAAAGGTCCCTCAGAGCCCAAAGTCTTGACCCTAGATTAAGAATCATGGATCTAGTGAGATTTAGAAGGCTAATGTTGTTATTATGTTATTTTGTTGTTGTTGTGATGGTGGTGGTGGTAGTCAAACCCAGGGCCTCATGCATGCTTGGAAGTGTCCTTCCACTAACTTGCCCCAGGAGAAGCTCAGTGGCCTCTAAACTAAATCCTACCAACGAAACATAGTGGACAGTCTCCTGCTCTTGACTTCAGTGCTTGGGCTGGGACTGAGGCCAGGCGCAGGCTAGGCACAGGCTCTGACACAGCCACCCCCCAGTCCACCTTCTAAAGCACAAGACCACAGACCTGAGCACACCCCATTTCATTCCTCAAGCCTGGGGTGCAGGGACCAAGTGTAGTGGGGAGACACTGTGTAGTGGGTTGGGTGTGAGAGTGGAGACTCAGAAGCCGAGGGTCCACATTCTAATTCAAACCCAAGACCTGAGATCTTGGTCGACTCAAGGCATGTGCAGGTTTGTAAGGCTCTTTCTGAAGAAACATTAAGACAGTTCCAAGGGTTAGAGGTATGGCTTAGTGTAGGTCTGCAGGAGGCCCTGCCTAGGTTCCACCCCAGCACCACTACAAAGTAAGTGTTTTAATCTTCTAAACACACAGACTAAGTAGTGCTAACTTGCCAAGTCACATGACTTGCTTTGGGTTGCAGAAGAAGAAGCAGGGAAGGAAGAATGGGTATGCTGTTACGGTGACATCATCGTGGCTGGACACCCTCCTCTCCCCTTAATGGTACTGTGGGGTTCTTTACACTGGGGAAACATAGGAAATGCTCACCATGTGTGTTAGTGACTCCCACGTGCAGATCAGACTTCCCATCGTACTCCCTGAAACAGAGAGATATTGTTTGCATTGGGTGTTATTTTGATAAGAAGCCTTGATACATAGCCCAGGCTATCCTGGAACTCAGGATCTTCCTGCCTCAGACCCCAAGACAGCGGCAACTGCAGTCATGT
This sequence comes from Rattus rattus, assembly GCF_011064425.1. Classification (NCBI taxonomy): domain Eukaryota; kingdom Metazoa; phylum Chordata; class Mammalia; order Rodentia; family Muridae; genus Rattus; species Rattus rattus. The sequence goes on along the minus strand of NC_046159.1, from coordinate 31,123,742 downwards.
CACCTTGCCCACCAACAAGCACTTCATGAAGCATGGGCGTTTAAAAGAGGAGGGCAGAGGCTTCCCCTGTAGCCTATGCTAGACCTTGCCCGCCATCAGCTGTAGGCTGGCTAAAGAGTAGAGCCCAAGTAGAGCTCCCACACCCCGTATGGTTGAAGAGCTGCCTACTCCCTCTGGGTGTCCATTCACTGTCCCACCATATGGGATCCTGGAGGCATCTCAGAGGTCCCAGCCTTCTTTTTCGTTTGTTTGTTTTGTTTGGGGGGGGGTTGTTTTGTTTTGAGACATGGTTTCTCTATGAGGCCTTGGCTCTCCTCGAACTCACTCTGTCAACCAGCTTGGCTTTGAATTCAGGAAACCTCCTGCCTCTGCCTCCCTAGTGCCAGGATAAAAGGCGTGTGCTATCACCACTCTGCTTGGTTCTCAGCCTAATTAACCACAGCTCAGTATAACCCATGGCCTCTGCGCTCCCTGGATTACTGTTTCTTACCATTGCTCTGTTGGCTTGAGGTTTTCCTGGTTTGGATGGGTTAGGTCTGGGATCAAACCCAGGGTCTTATATAATCTCAGCACATGCTTTCTATCCCACACACACCCTTACAAATATTCTTTTATGTTTGGTTTTGTTTAAAACAAAGGCTCACCATGTAGCCCAAGCTGGCCTTGAAGCTATAAGCCAACATCAACTTTTTTTTTGTTATTGGACATTAACAAGATAACTGGCTTCGTTGTGACACTTTCTGACATGTATATAACATGCTTTGACATGATTTGTGCACTGTGCTCAGCAGCTCATTCCTAGGAGGGCACAGTCCTGGTGTCAGCTCTCAGCTGGGTAACCCGTTCTTCAATAAAGCAAGCGACCCCAGCTTTACCAGGGCCAACGACTCGGATGACTATGGTTCCTTCTCCCTCAGCCCCAGGGACTGTTCTGAGCTTACGAAGACCCCATGAGCTCAGAGGCTAGACTTGAATGAGCAAGAGGGAGCCAGAACGTGTCCGTGCTGAGGGCTGGTTCTGCCCCTCTCTGGGTGCTCCTCCTTCCTCATTCCCCGGCCCCTTCTTAGCCAGGCCACCATCCCTCCCAGAACATTTCAGTTTGACAGTTTGCTGGGTGTTAACTCTGGGCCTGTCGAGTCAGGCTGGTGATATGGAAAGTATGAGGCTGCCCTTTATGGCTTGCTTCCAGAAGGATCGTTCCAGTTTTAGTTTGGCAAGTCTGTGTTTTCTTTAGTTTGTGATACCAGAGAATGAAGTTCAACAAATCTTAATCAACTGGTGAGGATGAGGGGAAAGTACAGAGTGTTGAAAGGGGCCTGGCCACCCCTTCTCCTACAGCCCTTTCACACAGATCATGGGCAGGCCTCTTCTGCAGTTCTCAACTGTGCCCGTGGCTGGCTGAGTGTCGTTCAGGCTGAGTGTCAGTGTCTCCCACTGACCAGACTCCTCTATGTGGTCTGCACGCTGCATAGCCTTAAGCAGCAGGGTTAACCAACCCAGCCTCATTCAAGCAGAGCCTAGTGAGACCCTGGGTCACTGTTCATTCCCCTTTTGTCACAGTTCTGTGGAACTCAACAGTCTTGGATATGTGGATGAAAAGGAAGGAGTTGTTTGGAGTCCCAGGGACTAGGACGGCCTTGGATGTCTGCAGCCACCACAGCCTACAACCTGCCCCACATCTCTTTGCTCATTCTGCCTATGGCACTAAGGACCGTGCCCATCAGAATTAGCATTTGCCAGAGAGTACACAGATGCCCATTAAAAGGGAAGAAAAGAGAGTAGAGGGCCAGGTTACACCTTCATCAGGAAGCAACTCCATCACTAATGGCAAACTCTTTCCTGAGGATATTAGTCAAGAGGGGAGCCTGTCATTAGCAAGCTAAGGAAACAAGGCCAGCCTGGGCTAGATAGCAAGTTCAAGGCCAGCCTAGGCTAAGTGAACAACAAAAAGTTAACAAAAAGGTGGGTTTTTAAGCAAAAGAGAAATGATGAAAAATGAAGATTTGGATCTACCCAAAGGAATGAGGAGCTCTAGAAAGGATGAATATTTAATTAATATCAAATATATGTTTTATTGAAAGATAACTGTATGAATCTAAAGTTCATAATAACTCACATATATGTAATTTTATCATTCTTAATATTGTACATTTTTAAAATTTGCAAGGACAGGTGTTTTGCATATATATTATATATATTTATATATATATAATATATATAGTGTGTGTGTGTTTGTACGTGCATGCACTATGCATGTGTACTGCCCACAGGGCCCAAAGGAAAGAATGGCTTCCCTAGAACTGGAGTTACAGATGGTTGTGAGACACCATGTACACTCTGGGAACTGAACCCGGATCCTCTGGAAGAGCAGTCAGTGCTCTTAACAGCTGAGCTCTCCCTCCAGCCCTAACACTTGACTCTTTTGTTAAGTTTTCACAGTTAAGGGCTGGAGAGATGGCTCAGTGGTTAAGAGCACCAACTGCTCTTCCAGAGGTCCTGAGTTCAATTCCCCAGCAACCCCATGGTGGCTCACAACCATCTGTAATGGGATCCGATGCCCTCTGCTGGTGTGTCTGAAGACAGCTACAGTGTACACATATACATAACATAAATAAATAAATCTTTAAAAAAAGTTTTCACAGTTAGCATTAAATTAACTTTGCACATTCAAGGAAAAAATATAATGGTTTTTTACTGGAATTTTATTAACCTGCATGATTTATGACTGGAAGAGGCTCATGTGTTGGCCCATGTCTCTGATCTTAGCACTGAAGACACTGAGGCAGGAGGATCACACGTTCAAGACCGCCCTGGTCAACACAGCAGGTTCTAACCAGTCTGTGTTGCACAGCAAGAGTCAGTTTCAAGGGAAAAGAAAAAGGCAGTGGGGTTAGGAGTGCAGCTTAGCTCTGAGCACGTGTCCAGCACAGAGCCTATATGAGACTTTGAGTTCTGCCTCTAGCACTGTATACGGAAGAGGAAATAAAGAGAAGAAAAGGAGGAGGGACTCTTAGCCTTCCTTGCTCATTTAACTCACCTCCATCAAGAACCATGTCTTGTGGATTGTACTTTGCTCTGCACATTGTACCTGCTTGTCACATAAGTTTGAGCTGTCGCTTACATATCTTGTCAATAACATTTGCTGCCTGGCTATTCCCAGTCAGCCATTCAGCGCATCCCTTTCTCCTGAAATCACCTGAGCAGGTGTCTTCATACAGCACGCAGCCTTTCACACACTACCCAGTGAATGTGTGCACAAAACCCAGGCTCTTACCCTAGGCAGGCAAGTCACACGCCCTGGCCTCACACCACCCACTCCGATGGACAAACAGACCTGCAGATGAAGACGTAAGGACAGCAGCCTACCCACAGCAACTCCACACACACTGCACTGCCCAGCACACGTCCTTCAGAAAAGGTTTGATGACTGACACGCAGCAGAAATGCATGCACGGTTTATCATAACTCAAGCCACTGTACCTAAGGAACGTCCCTCTCGTGGGTTTGAGGAGGAAGGAGCATTTCTCTTGATGACCATTGGAGAATGGATCTGAGATGCTGATAGGTGCGTCCTCTATCCTGGTGGAGCCCACGTCCCCCTGGCAAAGAGGGCAGCATTGGGGTACACCGAAAGTGTAGATGGACCTCTCGCAGTGCCTGAATTTAATTAGAGACTTCTCAGCTCCCGAGAAGTGCATACCGTTTGATTGCTGGGCCACCAGAACAGGTTTCTGGAGACTTCCTTTTCCTCATTATACAGCTGGCTAACTCACACTGCCTGAGTAACCTGATCTACAGTGACATCAGCATGCATGGGAGCTAGGTAGATTAACCAGTAACCAGGCCGCACCTGCTAGACTCTTAAAGAGCTAGTTCTTATTGGAGCTGGCTTACCAAGGTTCTCGGTAGGTGCCACACATTCGCAGCTGGGGACAGCCAGCTCTTCATTCTTGAAAGCCCTGCTTTCCCTACGGCCCGTCTCGCCTTCCTTCAGCCTTTCCTTGTGACACTACCATAATTCGTTGTGCCTGCCTGCCTGCTGGAACACATACATTTTTATAGTGTGTTGTCAGCGTGGGGTGGGCTCAGAGTTCATTGGCGGGGAGTCAGATAAACAGGGGGGTTTGGTCCCTCTCTCCCCTAGCTGGCAGCAGGTGCCAGGTCACAGAACTCTGAAAGTTGGAAAGTTACAGGCAGCCTGCCGCACGACTCAGTCCTCCATCATAAAGGGGGCAGTCACAAGCCTCTAACTATTCATTAGATTGGGCTTTGTGTCCTGAGCCATTTGGATAGGGAATTTGGAGAAGAGGCAAGTCCCAACATATTGGAAAAGGGGGACAGGGATTTCTGGTGATTAAGAGACTATTTATTTTATGTGTATGAGTACACCATAGCTGTCTTCAGACACAGCAGAAGAGGGCCACCATGTGGTTGCTGGGAATTGAACTCAGGACCTCTAGAAGAGCAATCTTAACTGCTGAGCCATCTCTCCAGCTTTAGAGGCACACCAAGAGGCAGAGGCAGAGGCAGACAGATCTCTGTGAATTCAAGGCCAGCTCTGGTCTACAGAGCTAGTTCTAGGACAGCCAGGGATACACAGAGAAACCCTATCTTAAACAACCAACCAAAAAAAGAAAAAAAACAAAACAAACCACAACCCGCTGTCTGTGTCAAATCAGCAGGAGGCTGTTTTTGCCTTTTCTCTATGCTGATGTCCAGTCTGCAGAATGGTTCTTAAGACTGCCTTGTTTTCATGGGTCTTTTGTTTTTCATTTGTCTTATTTCCCACACTGCCTTCCTTCCTCTTTTTTTCTCAGATAAACAAATGTTATTGTTTCCCTAAATGTACATTTCCCCCAGACATATCCACTTTACATTGTAACTAAAAACAAAAGCCAAACCAGTGTATATTAGTTAAGAATAAATAAATCAGAAATCCACTGCATAGATAGGAGGCTCTTCAAGTCCAGCAGTACCAGGTGGCCTCGTCTCTAGAGCAGAGGTTCTCAACCTTCCTGATGCTGCGACCCTTTAATACAGTTCCTCATGTTGTAGTGTCCCCCAAGCATAAAATCATTTCATTCCTACTTCATAACTGTAATCTTGCTACTGTTATGAATCATAATCTAGATATCTGATATGCAGATGGCTGAGACCTCTCTGACAGGACAGGTTGAGCATGGCTGCTTGCTCTGTCAGCCTCAAGTTCCTGAAATAGTTCCAGGGGTTTTCGTTCTTGTATTTCTTTTTTTTTCCCTGAGCATTTAGAATAGCCAGGATAGTCCTGTGGCAGGCAGAGCTGAGAGACTGGGGAGGGACACTGTAGGAAACCACAGAGGCATGGCTCCACACACGGCACCTGGCAGGGGAAAGAAGGGAGCTTATTTTGGAGTTAGCCATCCTTGCTGGGGCTGGGCACCAGCAGTTGTGATCATGGCTGTGGACCAAGGCAGTACAATGTGCTGCGTTCTCATTAAACCTCACTGACATGTGCTGGTTACAAACGTCCAGTATCTTACTGTCATGGGCACGGCTGGCCTGCCTGACTGCTTGCTGTGGGACAGCCCCTTCTCTTGGCCTCAGGAGAGAGTCGGGGACACACCTGAGGAAGGCAGGTTGTCCTTAAAGAAGTCAGGCAGGTTGAAGTCTTCTGTTGTTACTTGAAGCCTCTGTGCAAAGAAAGCCCTGTCCTCTCAGCTTGGGAACTTGACACCCATATGGAAAGTCTGGAGCGTCTCTGTGACAGACACCTCCCTGGGCAAATGCTCCTAAGCCTTCTTGCCCCTGTTCTTTCAGCTTTCTCTAGGAGGCCCAATTTTGGGTAGTTGCTTTCGTTTTGTTTTGGTTTCTCCCCAGAAATCTTCATCTTTAGATTCCTTGTAGCCTTTTCCCTTCCATTGTGTAGTGATGTAGCCCCTCCTCACCTCCATCCCCTGGACAGCTGCTTTTCTGCCAGGGGCTGGAGTCTGCACATCTAAGGGGAGGTGTAGAGTTCACTCAGGACTGGACCCAATGGTCTTCGGATGCTGTCAGCCGGGCGAGGGCCACTCACAGCAGGCCCAGAGGCCACATGACTTCTCTGACACTTCTCAGACTCCACTGGGATGGATGGGGATGGCACAGCTTGCTTCTGTGGTGGGAGGAGAGGGCCACTATCTAACACCACTAACTGGGGTGTAGGGTGAAGGAGATGGGTGTGGGCTGAGCCATTCTCCCTCCCACACTGAATAGCTCATTTGGACTCAGATTACAGAACTCTCTAGTCAATTATTCATATTTCAGTTTGTGTTTTCCCACAGTCAGAGAGGCTCTTGGGCTTAGGGTTGACGTTTTCTATTTTTATTTCGTCAGAAAAAAAGACCCATACACACAAAATTTATTACTTTTAGGCCAGGGTTGGGGACAGTAGCTCAGTGGTTGGGCCCTCATGTTGTCTAAGACCCTTGTACATCCCTAGCATCAAACCAAAAGAAGAGAAAGAAATATTGTTGACCCCATAAAAAGTGGACTGAAGTAATATGTCTTAATAAACTTTACTTTTTTTAAAGATTTATTTTGTATGTGGGTGCACTGTTGAAGTCTTCAGACACACCAGAAGAGGCCATCGGATCCCATTACAGATGGTTGTGAGCCACCATGTGGTTGCTGGGAATTGAACTCAGGACCTTTGGAAGATCAGTGCTCTTACCTGCTGAGCCATCTCTCCAGCCCAATAACCTTTATTTAATGTATTAGTTTTTTACTTTATTTTTATTGGTTATTTTATTTATTTACATTTTAAATGTTGTTCCCCTTCCTGGTTTCCCCTCCGCAAACCCCCATAGCAATTTTTTTAATGATTATTTTATGTATGTGTTCCAACATGATGAATTTACGTACAGCATTCTTATGCAGGTCCCAGAAGCGGTCAGAGGTCATTGACTCCCCTAAAGTTACAGATTGTTTTGAGCTGCCTGCTGTGGTGGGCTGGGAACTGAACCTCAATTCTCTTGAAAGAATAGTAAGCCCCCCTCATCCCCACCTCCGGTTTTTAAAGACAGGGTTTCTCTGTGTGTCCCTGTCTGTCCTAGAGCTCTGGGGACCAGACTGGCCTCTTAAACCAACTAGCTTTCTCTTTAATCCTACTCCTGCCCAACCTTTCTTTTTCTTTTTTCTTTTTTTTTTTTTAAGGCAAGGTCTCAAATAGCCCAAGTTGGCCCAAAACGAGCTTAAACTCTGCCCCCAACCCTAGAATGTTGAGATTACAGGTGTGAACTACTATACTGCCCACTTTTTGTGTCAACCTGACACAAGCCAGAGTTACTTGGGAAGAGGGAAAGTGCCCCACCAGGCTGGCCTGGGTGAACTTGCAGTGCATTTTCTTGATTGGTAATCGATATGGGAGGATCCAGTTCACTGAAGGTGGAGCTAGCCCTGGGCTAGCGGTCCTGAGTGCTCTGCGAAAGCAGGCTGGGCAAGCCATGGGGAGCAAGCCGTTCACAGCACTCCTCCATGGTTGCGGCTTCATTTCCTGACTCTGGGTTCCTGCCTTGAGTTCCTGGCCTGACTTCCCTCAGTGATGGGCTGTTGCATGGAACCCTAAGCTAAATTAAGTCATTTCCTTCCCAAGGTACTTATAACCATACATGTTTTTATCACATCAATAGAAAAATAACTAAGACAACCACCGTGCACAGTTTCTGCAGTGCTGGCATTTTTACCTAGGACTGCATGGGAGAAATCACTTTACCAACTGAGCTATACTGTGGTCCTTTAAAATCTCTCTCTCTCTCTCTCTCTCTCTCTCTCTCTCTCTCTCTCTCTCTCTCTCTCTCTCCATATTTTCCCCTATTTTCTTCACCCCATGCCCCTCCCACTGAATCCCTTCTTTTTCTTCCCAACTCCCATACTCACAGTTGGGGTAGAAATCTCGGCTCAAATCCAGACAGAACACAAACACAAAAAGCCAACATGGTTCCACGTGGAAAGGTTTAATGAGAGAAGAAGAGTGGAAGACGAGAGAAATAGAGGCTGGCCTTGAGCACATGGAGGGAAGGGGGGAGGGGAATGGGGAGTTGCCAGGTAACTGTGGGGGTGGAACTTAGACAGAATACCAACACCTAGTTATTTTGGAGTGTGTGTGTGTGTGTGTGTGTGTGTGTGTGTGTGTGTGTGTGTGTGTGTTTTAATTGCCCGCTGAATTTTCATTAACTTTGTTTGCAAGAGCATGGATAGGGGTCATTTACCTGAGCAAGGACAAATTGCTAGTGGCTGTCTCCCAGGAACTAACTCCTTATAGCTGCCTGTGGAGGAGGCGGGTGTTTATGAGTCCCTCCCCCACCCATGACAGAATGCTGATGAGCCTAGTATTTTTCTTTTTCTTCTTCAGATAGAGTCTCACTGTGTAGTGGCAGATCTGTATTCACTATGTAGATCAGGCTGCCCTCAAACTCATAGAGATCTAACTGCCTCTGCCTCATGGTTTAAAGGATTAAGACTAAAGGCATTGTCTTAGTTAGAGTTTTACTGCTATGAACAAACACCATGACCAATCCAAGTCTTATAAAGGACAACATTTAATTGGGGCTCGCTTACAGGATCAGAGGTTTCAGTCCATTATCATCAAGGTGAGAGCATGGCAGCATCCAGCAAGCATGGTACAGGAGGAGCTGAGAGTTCTACATCTTCATCTGAAGACAGCTAGCAGAATACATACTACCAGGTAGCTAGGGTGAGGGTGTTAGAAGCCCACACCCACAGTAACACCCCTACTTCTACAAGTCCACACCTTCTAATAGGGCCACTCCCTGGACCAAGCATATACAAACCATCAAATTCCACTCCCTGGCCCCCTTAGGCTTGTTCAGACATAGGAGTCTATGGGAGCCATACCTAAACCTAGCATAATGCAGAATGCATTTAGTTCAACTTCAAAAGTTCCCATTGTCTATAGCAGTTTCAACAATGTTCAAAGTTCAAAGTCTCTTCTGATATCCAATCTCTTAACTGTAATCCCCAAAGCCAGCTAGGAAACCAGCTGGGCAAACTCCTAACTCATCTCCAAGTCTGATGTCAAAGCAGTCTTCAGATCTCCAACTCCTTTTTCATCTTTGTTGACTACAACAGACTTCTTTCTCCTGGGCTGGTTCCACTCCCTGTTAGCAGCTTTCCTCAGCAGATAGCCCACAGCTCTGGCATCTCAAACATCTTGGAGTCTCCTTCAATATTACAGCTTCTTGTTTCAATGTCTGGGATCCACACATGATCTTCTGGGCTCCTCCAAAGGGCTAGCATCACTTCTCTATCTCTGCCCTCTGCAGCACTCTAAGCTCAGGTTGATCCACTCCACTGCTGCTGCTGTTCTTGGCGACCATCCCATGGTACTGGCATCTCCAATACGCTGGAGTCTTCCCCTACAACTAGGCTTCAACAATAGCCTCTCACAGGCTCTCTTCATGGTGCCATGCCTCAAGTCCTTTGCATGACCCCTTCAATCCAGGGCTGTCAACTGCAAATTGGGCTGCACGTATTCCAATGGCCTTCCATGGCCTCTCACAGTGCCAAGCCTCAGCTGTTCTTCATGGCCCCTTCATACTTTCAAAACCAGTACCTCCTGGGTGATTCTTACACACCAAGTTCAGCTGCAACACAAGGTACTGCCTTGGTTCTCTCTGGAATACAGCTTTGTTGTGCTCTCAGAAAACACATTCGAAGAAGATTTCTCCTCAATGATGCTGGTCCCTTCTTAATCACCACTAATTTCTTAGCTCTAGCTAACCAGCATCAGTTGTCCTAGTAGCCCCTTTTATTCTGAACTCTAAAGCCAGAGCCACGTGGCCAAAGGTGCCAAGTTCTGCTGCTAGTTGTGGTTGGAACATGGCCCCTTGTTCTATTACAATATCACCAGCTTTCTGTTTTCCAATTCCTTCACTGCCTAAGCTTGGCTGTCCTGGAACTTGCTCTGTAGACTGACTTTGAATTCAGAGATCTGCATGCCTGTCTCCTAAGCACTGGGATTAAAGGTGTGGGACGGCAAACCTGGGTTTAAGTTTTTCTTTACCTAGAATGTGATCTGTTCTAGGCTGGCCTTGAATTCAGAGATCTGCTTGTCTTTGCCTCCTGGGATTAAAGGCTTATACTACCATGTGTGGATCTAAATTTAGCTGGATGGAATCTTGTCACAAGGTCATTATTCCCTTAATTCAATTTAATCTCCTTGAACACAGGATTCAGCTCCATTCCATTTCCTGGTGCCCCTTTAATACTCAAACCATATATTTTATATTTTTCCTTACTCAGCTTGCTGAGCTTGTTTAAAATGCTCTTCATGACACTTAACCAGAGAACAAAATCTATGATGAGCATTTCTGAGACTTCCTTTGTCAATGCAATTAATCTGAGTTTCTTCACCTTAGCCTCAGGCAGACTGTTCGGACAAGAGCAAGAAGTAGTCACATTCTTCACCAAAATACCAAAAAACAAACAAAACAAACAAATAACAAAAAAAAGAAACCAGCCTGTAGGCCACGTATTGAAATTCTTCACTGAAACTTCTTGGGCCAGGTCAGTGCAATTCAAATCACTCTGAGTAACAAAGTCTTCCATATTCCTACTAGGATAGTCCATTAAGTCCCATTTAAATCATTCCACTGCTTTCCAAATTCAACATCCAAATCCAAATCCATACTCTTCCAAACAAAAGCATGGTCAGGCCTATCACAGCAATACCCTACTCTTGGTATCAACTTCTGTCTTAGGGTTTTACTGCTATGAACAGACACCATGACCAATCAAGTCTTATAACAACAACATTTAATTGGGGCTGGCTTACAGGCTCAGAGGTTCAATCCATTATCATCAAGGCAGAAACATGGCAGCGACCAGGCAGGCATGGTACAGGCAGAGCTGAGAGTTCTACATCTTCATCTGAAGGCTTCAACTGTAGCAGAATACTTATTTCCAGGTAGCTAGGGTGAGGGTCTTAAGCCCATGCCCACGGTAACACACTTACTCCAATAAGGCCATGCCTTCTAATAGTGCCATTCTCTGAACCAAGCATATACAAACCATCACAGGCATGCACCACCACACTTGGCCATGGGCACAGTCTTGTGTAGATCTTTTGTAGGTAGCCACACTACTGAGCGTTCTCAAGTCTAAAGCTATGTCATGTCCAGGAAACATCATTCTGTGGCATTCCTCCCATCCTCCGGCTTTTACATCCTTTCTACCTCTTCCATGATATTCTCAGAGCCTTGCTTGCAGGGTCAGGGGTTTGTCAGGCATGTTCTATTTAAAGCTGAGCACTGAGCAGTCCTTGCTCGTTTAGTACAATGTACTGCCTTTATAAAAATGGCAAAAAAAATACCCATAATGTTTCCAGATCAATATGCTGTTAATTTCTACACAATGCTAACTCAACACAATAAACCAGGAGACACTTTTTCAAAGCTGACAATACAACTACAGTTTGCAAAAATCCATATTATATATATACATATATACATATATACATATACATATATATACATATATACATATACATATACATATATATATATATATATATATATATATTGCTTCAGTTCCTGCCCCCAGGTTCCTGCCTTGAGTTATGTATTTACATAAAAAGACCAGTAGGGGGAGAGGCTATTTGGTGTGGATGTGATCAAATACATTGTACATATGTATGAAATTATAAAAAAATAAATAAAAATATTTTTACTAGAGTATGGCTCAGTGGTTAGGAGCACTGGCTGTTTTGTAGGGAACCAGCACAGACGTGGTAACTCACAACTGTCTGCAGCCCCAGTTCCAGGTGACCCAACTCCCTCTTCTGGCTTGCACCACATTGCATGCACTTGGTGTACAGCCACACATGCAGGCAAAAACAGCTATGTCATAAAATAAAGATAAATAATAAAATAATAGTTGTTGTTGTGGTGGTGGTGGTGATGGTGGTGGTGGTGGTGGTGGTTGTTGTGGTTGTTGTTGTTGTTGTTTAAAAGACTGCCTTAGGAGATGGGGGCCGAACCCTAGAGGTTACGGTCCAGCAGAGGATTGGTAAATTTAGTATGCTAGACATTCTCAGACCCTTAGTCTGGAAAAGGTGGGACCCGGATTACTAGGGAGTAAGTACCTTCCGGCCCCACGCCCTAGCGGAACCCATTATGATGGTGGTTAAGTTTCCTGCCGGTACTTTAGAAGTAACGCACGCGTGGGGGTGGCGCGCGCAGGAGTGACGCGGCTACGCGCGCGGGGCGGGGCGGGGCCGGGCTGGGCCACGGCGCTGGCGGCTTTGAGATTTCAGTGCGACTCCAGCCCGTGGCCCTACCGCCATGAGCACCAAGCAGGTCACCTGCAGGTGAGTGCGCATCGCCGCGGGGCCTCGGGCACTGCCCCGCACCCGGGGAGGGAAGTGAGGGGCTGAGCCGGGCGGTGGTGGGTCGTGTACAGCGGGGATAACTCGCAGGAAGGCCGCGGAGAGGCTGGAGCGGCAAGAGCTGCTGCAACCGCGGTTTGCAGAGAGTGAGCGAGGGGGATTGCGGGCAACACGGGCAGGTAGCATTTCTTATCCAGCATCACCACTGAGTGTAGAGTCCCATTTCGGGATGCAGGAAACCGAGGCCACAGAGAGAGGTAAAAGCGAGACCTATTTAGGAGCAGAAAGGCGGCATGAGAGGACGGCTTGTTAGACGAAGTGGAATACCAGAAAAACTACTCTGTGACTACTATTTTGAAACAAAACATAGTTGAGTTGAGTAGCAACATCCTAATTTAGTGACAAGCTTGTGACTGTCATTGGGGTCTAGTCCTGTGGATTTGCATGCCTAGGAAGTGCAACTTGTGAGAATCCCGACCGTGGGAATCCAAATATCGAAATGCTCCAAAATCCAAAACTCTAAGATATCTAAATAGAAGGCGGCGGTGGTGGCGCACGCTTTTAATCCTAGCAATGGTCGGCAGAGGTAGATGGATCTCTGTGAGTTGAAGTGAGCCTGGTCTATAGAGGGAGTTCCAGGACGGCCAAAGCTACACAGAGAGTTTTTTCAGGGTATGTGTATAAGCATATATGAAATGATGAATTCTGTCTTTAGACTTTTGCACTATCCCCAAGACATGTACATGAAAATACCCAAAAAATTAAAAAAAAAATTAGACACTCCTGAGCCCAAGCGTTTTGGATTAGAGGAACCTCAGCTTATACAAATTTTAGTTGATTTCAGTGAATTAAGAAATTATGAGGTGTAGTTTATGTGGTAAACATTTAATTACCTTGTTACTTCTCATTAGTGCAGACACCTGGAACTAATGCCTGTTTGAATTAGATATTAAGGGTTGAACCACGTACCAAGGTCTCAGGTGGTTTATGTTAAGTAGTTATCAGAAAACTGCAGTTAGTGTGTGTAGGTGTTAGCTAGTTTTATGTTAACTTGACAAAGTTGACTTGAGCCAGAGTCATTTGGGAAGAGGGTACCTCAGTTGAGAAAATGTTCCAACCAGATTAGTCTGTTTTCTTGATTGATATTGGTGTGGGAGGATTCACCTCACTGGGTGGTGCCACCTCTGGGCTAGTGGTCCTGGGTGCTGTAAGAAAGGCTAAGCAAGCCAAGAGGATCAAGCCAGTCAACAGTACTACTCCTTGGCCTCTGCATTACCTCCTGCCTAGAGTCCTGCACTTATCTCCCTTAGTGGCGAGGTAAGATATCTAAGTAGAAGATACACCTAGAAGTATAAGCTCTCCCCCGAAGTTGCTTTTGGTTACGGATTTATCATAGCAGCAGGAACCTTAAGACAGGCCTGTACCAGTACTTGCAAGTCATTACTACCCAATGTCTTTGTTGAGGGGGGGTGTATGGGTATTTCCCCCTCCCTTCTGCGGGAGGAAATGTTCCTACCATAGTATCCTGTAAAGCAGACTCAAGCTACTTAGAAAATAACCTCTAAAATTCTGCTCCTTTACTGTTTTGTTGTTTAAGACAGGGTCGATTTGTGTAGTTCTGACTATCCTGAAACTCTGTGTTCATCAGGCTGGCCTTGAACTCAGATCTGCCTGCCTCTCCCTCCCGTGCTAGGATTAAGTGCCACCACTTCTAGCTGCTTTATAGTTTAATTCTACTACTTAAAGGCTTTCCTAAGATGTGGTCTACAAAACCTTTATGTAATGCTTAGGACTGGTCATTTTGATTCTCTTTTCCCCATTTTGTACCTGGAGATAGTTTTAGTTCTGTCTCACAAATAAGAGAGTCCTAAGAAATGATATGGCTAAGAGTTGGAATGCTGGGGACAGATGGTTTCTATTCAAGGGTTGACTAGTGTTTGTGGTCTTATTTCTGTGGCCCTGTCAAGTCATAAAGTACTTGGTGCTGTATAGTGCTATGCCTGAATAAAGCAGGAAATGAAGGAAGTGTTTGTTTTGACTCTCAGTTTGAAGGTACAGTCCATGATGGAGAAGGAGGCATGGTGGCAGGAGCTTGGTGTAGCTGATCTCACACACTCAGACAGCAATGAGTGTCGATCGGAACTCAGCTCATTCATCCCTTGTTATTCAGTCTTGGGCCCCAGCCTAAGGAGCAGCACCTCCACACTCAGGATGGGTCTTCCCACGTCAGTTGACCTAATCTAGATATCTCCCCACAGTTATGACCAGATACTTGTCTCTATAGTGATTTGCAGTCAGCGGCAACCATCACAGTCTTTCGATCTGTCAACCCTGTGAATATCTTCCACAGTGAAATGACCTTGGTATTTTCCCTAAGAGTAGCTTCAGAGTGACACGGGTGTGACACCAGTGTTGAGTCTTAGACCCCGTGCTCTGAAGGATGTTTCAGAGTTTTCACATGTTCCTGTTCTCGCAAAAACATGTATGAAAAGGAACCTTTCCTTGGAAAAGTTTAGGAAGGATGGAACTGGAGAGTTAAGAATGTGGACTACCATGGGGTTGGGGATTTAGCTCAGTGGTAGAGCCCTTGCCTGGGAAGCGCAGGCCCTGGGTTGTCCCCAGCTCCGAAAAAAAAAAAAAAAGAACCAAAAAAAAAAAAAAAAAAAAAAAAAAGAAAAAAGAATGTGGACTACCCTTGCAGAGAAACCAGGCTCAATTCCTGGCGTCAGTATAGTTCTAGGGGTCTGACACTGTTCTACCTCTTCAGGCACACACATATGTACACAGTACACAGACATAACCACAGGTAACACGTACACATACACAATACAGTTTTTATTTTTAAGGCTGTGAAGGAGTCAGTATTTAAGTGGGAAAGTCACAATATCAATAGGTTTGTGTTTGTGGTGAGAGAATGGTATGATTTCTCATTTTATTCACAAAAGCCTTGTCCGTGACAGTAATGACTTACAGAAAATGCTCAAGGAATGATTTGTGGGTTTAGGGCCCAGTTTCTTAAACTGTGAGTCTTAACTCCATGTATGTGGAGATCACAAAATATCTTACAGTGATAAAAGGTTTCTTTAAAACATAATATTTATGGCCAAGTGGTGGTGGTGTACGAACGCCTTTGATCCCAGCACTCAGGAGGCAGAAGCAGGTGGAACTATAGTTCAAGGCCAGCCTGATCTATAGTTCGGGATCAGAACAATCAGGGCTACATGGAGAAACCCTGAGTCTTGAGTGGCATTTCTCAAAGAATTACTAAGCTTGGTGTAGTGTTGTGCCTGTGCTCTCAGCCACTTGGATCTGAGGCAGGGGAGTTAACAGAATTACTTAAGTCCAGGAGTTCAGGGTCAGCTAAGATAATATATAACAAAACTTTGAGTCAGAAAATAAAAAGAATTGCCCAATTGTTTAGATATGGAATATCTTCTTGTTTGGAGGAGTCCCAGGACCAACTACATTCATACCTTGAGACTGGCTAGAGAGATTCATGGTGTTTAGCATACAGCTAGTCTCCAGGCCAAGCTGTTACACCAGCTTAGCAACAATACACAGCCAGGTAAGGGAGAACAAGAGTCCAGAGCTGTGCCTCCTACCTCTTCTTCGGAGAAGCACACAGCACCTTCCTCATCTGAGGTATCAGGTCAGGTACAGTATGGGGCCAGTGCAGCTTCTGCCTGTGACCCACCTTCCAGACTCAGGAGGAGATGGATGTTGTATGAACCACACAGTGGTACAGCTGAGGCACCTAGCTGCTTTCACCATTAGAGAAACTCTGACTGTGCCATCCACTTTTAGAAGCCTGAGGATGTTCTTAGGTCTTGGGCCTGCTGTGGTGACTTCTTTCCATGGTTTTACTTGCTCTCTACACCCCATCCCTAGGGGTGAGAACTAAGCCCAAGGCCTCTGAATGCCGTGGGCTCTCCATCAGCTTCATCTTCAGCTCTTGCTCTAGCCTCCTAGCAAGCTACTGACCAGTGTCAGATTTGGACAGTGTTTCCTGGGAAACCTGGGTGACTTCCTAGGAAAGTTCAGGACTTCTCTTCTTGATGGTGAGATTGCTGTCCTTTCATCAGATTCAGGGGAGAAAGAAGTTGATAGGTGGAAATAGCAGGCAAAGTGCAGGCTTCGTCCATAAGTAGGAGGTAGGGTTCTTCAGCAGCCTGCCTACCCTATCATGAATTGTGCACTGTGTGGTCTACCTGCTGTCATGGAAAAGGCCAGGTGCTGAACTGTGCTTTGCTCTTTTGCCTTGCTGGCTTAACCACAATGCCAGCTCTCCAAGGAGCAGGGCCTTGCTTTTGCCCTCACTGTCAATGTGGATGTGCTCAGTGATCCAGGTTGCGAGCTTTGGGACTGTGAGGAACAAGAGGCACTTGAGATGCTGAAGCAGGAGAATTGCCACAAGTTAAACACCAGACTAGCTACATACAACACCTTGTAGAAAAAGGAACATACTCAGACACACACACACACACACACACACTCTCTCTCTCTCTCTCTCTCTCTCTCTCTCTCTCTCTCTCTCTCTCTCTCTCTCTCTGGGTCCCAATTAGTCATCTTGTGTAGCTTGGACAGGGCAAGTTGTAGGCCGCACCTCTCTGAACTCAGCTCTCCCGTTTTCCTCCTGGGTTGTATGTCCTCTCATGAGCTAGAGGCTAACCTCATTCATGGACGCTGTAATCCTTTATATGTTTCTCATTTTATGTGTTCCTTAGATTGTATGTGCTCAATGAAATGTGAGGAGATTCTGCCCAAAAGTCTACTTCAAAAAGTTCTTTACCCAATGGGAGGGGTGCTGGGTAAATCAGGCAGGGGAGTAGCAACACAGTTGACTGGCTCGGATCCAATCTGCTGAGAGAGAGAGAGAGAGAGAGAGAGAGAGAGAGAGAGAGAGAGAGAGAGAGAGCGAGCGCGAGCGAAAGGGAGAGAGTGTGAGTGAGAGAGAAAGCGAAAGGGAGAGAGAGTGTGAGTGTGTGTGTGTGTGTGTGTGTGTGTGTGTGTGTGTGTACATCTGAGAGAGAGAGAGAGAGAGAGAGAGAGTGTGTGTGTGTGTGTGTGTGTGTGTGTGTGTGTGTGTGTGTGTTCCTTTTTTCTACAAGGTGGTGTATGTAGCTAGTCTGGCGTTTAACTTGTGGCAATTCTCCTGCTTCAGCATCTCAAGTGCCTATTGTGTTCTTAAATAAGTTAAAAAATATTCCTTCCCAATAATGTAGTATAGAAGAGCATTTCTAAGCCTTTCGTAAAGGGAGTGTTTTAGCAGGCTCCCTCTTCCCTGCAGTGTGTCCACAGTAGGGAATGTTCTGGAGTCTTCGGAAATCCTGGTCTAAGCCTGTGCCTTTCAGCTTCCTGGGCACCTCATTTTGAGCAGGCCAGCAGTGTTACAGCTGACACCAAGGTGACCTGGTGAGCACTGATAGCATGATTCCAGTCTAGGCTCCCAGCAGGCCTGCCCTGCCTCACCTCTGTGCCCTTTCTTTTTGGCCCATTTTTTTCCCCACACAGCTCTGTCTTCCAGTCTCCACTGGACATGAGCTCAAGAATGCCACCCTCCCAGCTGTGGTCTGTGTCACCTGTCTCTGTTTTCCTAGCACTCAGCTTTCATTTGGAAGATTACATCATCAGTGTGACTAATGCCATTGGTCCTGTCCTTTCTAGGCCTTCATAAGAGCTGCATTCTGGAGAGCCTGATTAAAGCTGAGCTGAGCTGAGCTGAGCATTCACACTGCACCCGCTCATTTAAAAAGTGACGCCAGCCTTCTGTTACTACATTGGCAGTTATATAATCTGTTCACAGTAGGAACATGGGGAAGGGCAGGTGCTGTAAAAAGGAAAATGCCAAATGCCTGGATTCCAGCAGCCTACAGTAGGCATCATCCGTAGCTTTTAAAGATTTTGCCCCTTTGTATATTTATTGAACTTATCCACTTCTACCTCCCACCCTCTTTTTTTTTTTACCCCTCCCATTGTACCCTTTATCCTAGACAATTAAATACTTGGATGGATCACCACTCTTGGCACACTAATTTATGTTTATGATATTCTTAACCAAAATGAGACCCTGTATATGGCATTTTTAAAGAATGTTTTATGTCCTGGTTAGTTTGTTGTTAACACAAGCCAAGAGTTATATGGGAAGAGAAATTCTTCTGTCAGCTTGGCCTGTAGGCAATCCTGGTACTGCTTATTCTTGATTAGTAATTGGTGTGGGAGGGAGAGTCCAGCTCACTGTGGGTAGCGCCACCCCTGGGCCATATAAAAAAGCAGGCTGAGCAAGCCAGTCAGCAACATTTCTGCCTTGAGTTCCCTCAGTGATGGGCTGTGACCTGGGAATTGAAAACTGAAGTAAACTCTTTCTAACTCATACTGCTTTTGATCATGGTGTTTACCGTAGGAGTAGAAACCCTGAAAGATATTGTGATAAAGTGAATCTTAATAGCCTAGGTTTACCAGGCATCCATGTTTAGTTCATTCACAGTTACATTTATAGTACATCACAGTTATGTAAGCAGTCCCCAGAGCTCTACCTGTTAGATAAAAATATATGCTGAACTCCACAGTCGTCCCCCTTACCTGCCAACAGTCCCTCTGCTTTCTGCTTCTGTGAATGTAACTGTTCAAAGTACCGCACATGAATATGTTGTGATCGCTTAGCACAGTGACCTCAAGGCTCATTCATGCCGTGAGTTGGAAATATGTCCCTTTTCCAGGCTGAGTAATATCCCAGTGTATGCACATGTTACTTTAGGAGGTTTGTGCTTTTTTTTTTTTTTTTTTTCTTTTTTTTTTCCTTCTTTGTTTTGTTTTTTGAAACAAGGGCTCACTGTGTATCCCTGGCTGGCCTTGAACTCAGAGACATCAGTCTGCCTCCTGAATACTGTGCTTAAAGGTGTGACCCACCATGTCTGCCTGTATGTGGTTTTATAATCTATTCTCAGCTGCCTTCAGTTTCCCAGGAGTGTCAATACTGACTTGGAGATTGGGGGATGAGTCGACATGGAGTCCCTCTGTAACCATGGGTGACCTTGAACTGCTCTGTCTCCAGAGTGCCAGCACTGCAGACAAGTACTGTTGCTCCCAGTGGTGCCTCTCATACATGGCAATGTGAGCACAATACCAGCTGGTTCCACCACACTGTCCGCCATGGTGGTGCTAAGATAGGGACCCCAGCCCAGGTGAGAAACACCCCAGGATTTGGGCTCACATACCCTGGACAGACACCGCTGGGAATGAAGGAGTAGTTCCCAACAGTGGGTATCTAGGAGTGTGAACTGCAGTCTCACACTGCGGTCTAGCCATAATCACCCATGCCACAAGTCAGATCGTGCGAACGAGGGGAGGACTCGTGAGCTGGCGATGTGGGGGAGGGAATACAGCTTAGCTTAAGAGTGAGAGTCCAGTGTGTGGAGGGCCTTCTGTTGCAGACTTAGGTGGTTGGCTCTGCTTGACCGGCTTCCCGCCATAGCGCTTCTTGATGAGAGAATGCTATCTAAACTGTGTATTCATGATGAAAATAGTACATACAACTTACTCTGGGTGGCCTGAGATTAAATACCTTTTGCAGGAAGGAATGTTCGGGAACGGAAACTTACTGGCTAAACCCTCAGGTGGCCCGTGTAGATACATCATTAGCACGGAGATCTCTGCTCTATGATGTGTCACATGGGGTGTCAGGGTCACATGCTCCAGGACAGGAACCTGGTCAGAAGTAGATGAACACCTACCATTCTCAGATTTGAGAATTTACTGAGGTTTCCGAATCTGCTCACTCAACCTTCCTAGTTTTTGTCTGGTGACACGGTTCCACTTGCCCCACAGCACCAGTAATGTTCATTTTACCTGCTGGCCTTGTCTATACTCAGGCTTCAGTGGATTGTTTCAAAACTACACCTGATTACCACCCATATATGCCACTGTTTCTGCCTGTCTAGCCACACACCCCTTCCCCCCAGATTTATTTTTAACTTATAAAAATTTGTTAGAAATATGCCAGAGGTTCTTGTTTTGGTTGGGGGTTTTAGTTGTGTTGTCGGGTAAGTGAATATATGATATGCCCGATACCTCAGAGCTGCCTTCATCCAAACCACACACTCGTTCCCTTTCTCTTTTTATTTTAATTATTATCTTATGTGTGAATGTTTTGCCTACATGTATAAAACTCTGCACTATCACATGCAGTGTTTGAAGATGCTAGAAGAGAATGTTGAGTCCCTCTGGACCTGGAGTTACAGACAGATGTTAGCTGCCATGTGCTTTTTGAGTGGGAATCAAACACGAGCCCTCTGGAAAACCAGCCGAACCTAACCACTGAGTCATCTCTCTAGACCAGTGGTTCTCAACCTTCCTAGTGCTGCAGCCCTTTAATAACAGTTCCTCATGCTGTGTTGACTCCCAGCCATAAAATTATTTTTGTTACTTTGTAACAAATTCGTTACTACTATTATGAATTGTAATGTAAATATCTGATATATGACCCTGACAGGGGTTTCACAACCTACAGGTTTAAAACCACTTTTCTAAATCCTCTTTTGTTCTGTTTTGTTTTGGTTTTTAAGTCTAGGTGTCATGTGCAAACAAGCTTCGGATTTGTTATGTGTCTAAGGATGGCTCTTACCTCCTGAGTGCTGAGATTATAGGCGTGCACCACTGTGTCTGCTTTATTCTGTGCTGGGAATGGGACTCGTGGCTTAGCACATGCTAGGCAAGCACCCTGCCAATAGAACTAAATCCTCAGCTTCCTAAGAGGGCGAGGGTTCCAGGCTGATGCCACCGTGCCCAGCATCACTCATGTCTTTTGATGCCACTGTCTTTGGGCTCAGTACAACAGCCTTGTGAAACAGTATGTGGTGTCTTCATTTACAGGTGAAACAGTGAGGGTGGGGAAGAGGCTTTCTCACCCCATTCAGTCATCTCTCGTAACAGCTCCAGGAAATGGGAAGGCAGGTTTCCCTGACATGTTTCCCAGTTGTGAAACTCATCTTACATATTTAACATGAATCAGAAGCTTCTCCATAGAAGGGTTTTGAAAAATATGTTGTTTACTACATGCAAGCAGTGATCAAAGAGACCAGAAGAGGGCGTCAGATTCCCCTGAGACTGGAGTTTGAGGTGGTGGTTTGCTGTGATATAGGTGCTGGGAATAGAGGCTGGGTCCTCTGCAAAAGCAGCAGGCACTCTTAACCCCTCAAGATAGAAACTTTTGAGATAATTTTTCTACAAAGCTGGTCTCAGGTCATGGAAAATCATGGGAAATGAGTGCACTGTGGGCACTTGGTGTATAGTGCTTGAGAGTTCCCCACGGCATAACACAGCTCTCCTCTGTTTGTCTTCTCAGGTATTTTATGCATGGTGTATGTCGCGAAGGCAGCCAGTGCCTGTTTTCACATGACTTGGCAAACAGCAAGCCGTCCACCATCTGCAAATACTACCAGAAGGGCTACTGTGCCTACGGTGCACGCTGCAGGCAAGGCCACCACGGCTGTGTAACTGAAGAGGAGCTGTGTTTGGTTTTGTTGACAGGGTTTTATGCCACCCAGGCTAACTTCAAACTTCCTACGTAGCCAAGGCTGACTTTAAACTGGTCTCCTGCCTCATCTTCAGTGGTGGGAATACAGGTGTATGCCGTATGCCTGCCTGAGCATGAGCCTTGATGTGGGGAGATTTTAACTTAAAATTGTATTTAGAATATTAGTAATCTGTGTCTTACCTTTAAACCCTGTGTAGTACACCCTAGACTTTCCCACTGCTGCCAGTCCACACCCTCACTGTGGTTTTGTGTGTTGTAAGGTGATGTGCCATTGATTTGAAAACCATTTCTGGTTCATGCTCAGTGACTGGTGGCGTGGATGCTTATGGCATTCAGGCACACGAGCCCTGTTGCTCCAGGCTAGACAACAGTGTGAGATGCTCCACCTAGCCTTACTGTCTGGCAGAGTTCTAGGGTCTGAGCTGACCACCTGCTCTTCCCCAATCCATCCACCCACCCCAGTGTATCCTGAAGATTCCTAACCAAGGGGCCTGTCTTGGTAGTGCAGGTGTCAAGGGCTCTCTTTGGCAGTAGATGAGTTTCTGTCAGTCCTACTGGGACACAGGTATGGGTATAAGTACCAGGATAGGTACATGGCTCCAATAGCCTCTGTTAGTTGAGAGTACAGAGGCACCTTGCCACCTCAGGGAGTTCAGCTGTTGGTGGCTGAGAGTGCAGGGGAAGGAGGGGTAGAGGTGTTAGGCCTGCATGGCCATGACACATTGTTGTGTTTTGTTCAGATATGATCATACAAAGCCCCCAGCTGCAGCAGGTGGAGCTGTGGGTCCTGCACCCCACCCTTCGCCCTCCTCAGGCCTGCATAGTCCTCACCCTTCTTCCGACATTGCCACATCTGTTATGAGGACACATTCAAATGAACCTAGAAAGCGGGAGAAGAAGACGCTGGTGCTCAGAGACCGCAGTGAGTGACTCGCAGCCTTTGCTGCCTTTGGAGAGGCACCATGGATAGCTTAGTACTGTGCTGCTCTCAGGCCTCCTTGTCACGGAGCTCCTGATAGATACCCCAGGAGCCTAGAGTTGATCGGAAAACAGGCTGCAGGGGTTCAAAGGTGTATCTCCACAGCTTGGCTGAGCTCCACTTTGAGCTCATGTGTGCATTTGTGTGTTTTGTGTTCAGATCTCACTGGTCTGGCTGAAGACAAGACTCCTCCTCCAAGCACAGTGAATAATCCAGGTGGCTGCAATGACCCTCAGACCAGCCCAGAGATGAAGCCCCATTCCTACCTAGATGCCATCAGGACTGGCCTGGATGACTTGGAGGCCAGCAGCTCCTACAGCAACGAGCAGCAGTTGTGCCCCTATGCTGCTGCTGGGGAATGCCGGTTTGGAGATGCCTGTGTCTATCTGCATGGGGACATGTGTGAAATCTGCAGGCTTCAAGTCCTCCACCCCTTTGACCCAGAACAGAGGAAAGCTCACGAGAAGGTAACTTGAAACCTTGGCCTGAGATCTTTTTTTTTTTTTTTTTAAACTGTTCTTTTTTTTTTTTTTTTAAAGATTTATTTATTTATTATATGTAAGTACACTGTAGCATGGTCTTCAGACACACCAGAAGAGGGCGTTGGGTCCCATTACAAATGGCTGTGAGCCACCATGTGGTTCCTGGGATTTGAACTCAGGACCTCTGGAAGAGCAGTCAGTGCTCTTAACCACTGAGCCATCTCTCCAGCCCCCCGCCTGAGATCATTTTAAGAAGCCTGAGTGAACCACAGGATGGAGTCATTCAGGAGTCTACCAGACATCTTCCAGCCAGAAATCCCTGTTTTATGTTCCTGGCTTGTTTTTATTCTGTTTTCAAGTTCTTTTCCTGTTGCTACTTTTTGATTATTGAGAACAAAGAAGAGTAAGAAGTATTAGAAATGCAAAGTTCAGAACTAGAAAGATGGCTCATCAGTGAAGAAGACTTGCTGAGCCTGGCAGTGGTAGTGCACACCTTTGATCCCAGCCCTCAGGAGGCAGAGGCAGGTGGATCTCTCAGTTCAAGGCCAGCCTGGTGAGTTTCAGGGCAACCAGGGCTACAGAGAGAAACCCTGTCTCAGACCAAAACAAAAGCAGTAACAACAAAACAAACACAGTCTCCCGTAACTCCAGCCCCAGCCAGTCCAGCATTTTCCTTTTACTTCCATAAGAACCTCATTTGTGAACACACACACACCTCTTACACATCTTCCCCAGGTTTACATATCTCTGTAGTTGGGTTACAGGCATTCAATGCTTTGGAAACTTGAAAACCCTTTTATAAGAACTTTCCTTAATCTTATTATCTATCTATCTAATGTCTAAATGTGTAATTATGTCCATATATGTGAGTACCTGTAGAAGTGAGAAGATAACATAGAATCCTTGGGCTAGAGTTATATAGGCAGTTGTGAGCTGATGAGGGTGCTAGAAGCAAAACTCAAGTCCTTTAGAAGAGCATCAAGAGCTCTTAGCTGCTCCACCATTCCTCTAGCCCCCTTTATCGTGGACTTTTAAAAAAAATATTTTTTATTCATTTTGTATATGAGTACACTCTAGCTGTCCACACCAGAAGAGGGAATCAGATCTCATTACAGACGGCTGTGAGCCGCCATGAGGTTACTGGGAATTGAACTCAGGACCTTTGGAAGAGCAGTCAGTGCTCTTAACCATTAGGCCATCTCTTCAGCCCCCTATCATGGACACTTAAGAGCCAACAAGTGTTAAAAGGTTATGAATATCCCTGGTCTCTGGATCCTCTCTGTCTACACACAGAGCACCGTGCTATGCACTCCACTTGGAGCAGGTCCTGGGTCTCCTCATCTACCTGCTTTCATTTGAGTTCACTCAGCTCAGTATTTCCTATACTGATGTGGCATGGAGTAGGCATGACATTCAGAAGACCTGTGATCAGGATTTTTGAATGCTGCAGCCTCCATAATTAAGTAACACATAATAATCTAAGTGTTTTAGAAATCCAGAGCTGTTAGGCTGGAAGTGATCATATCTAGGGAATCTAGAACAGGGACAAGGTAGCTTGAGGTCCACTTTG
Organism: Rattus rattus; assembly: GCF_011064425.1. Lineage (NCBI taxonomy): Eukaryota > Metazoa > Chordata > Mammalia > Rodentia > Muridae > Rattus > Rattus rattus. The sequence goes on along the minus strand of NC_046159.1, from coordinate 31,098,818 downwards.
TGGTCAGATCTTCGTATCCTGAATCCAGGGACTGCAGACACTGCTTTAGTAGCTGCTTTGACTATGGCTGAGGAACTCCTGGGATCTTGGCCAAACAGAACCTAAGGCTTCCCTTCCTGTCATTCTCAGATGTGTATGTCGACATTTGAACATGAGATGGAAAAGGCTTTTGCCTTCCAGGCGAGCCAGGACAAAGTGTGCAGTATCTGTATGGAGGTGATCCTAGAGAAAGCCTCTGCTTCTGAGAGGAGGTTTGGCATTCTCTCCAACTGCAGCCACACCTACTGCCTGTCCTGCATCCGTCAGTGGAGATGTGCCAAGCAGTTTGAAAACCCCATCATCAAGTGAGTGAGCTTTGCTTCTCTGCAGCATGGGGGCTGCTCCCCTCTAGAGCCCAGGCCCCCAGTTGTGTGAGCTTTTACAAGTCATGCTTCCTGAGCCCATCTCTACATGCTGGGAACTGCAGAATGTCAGTTGTTGCTGGCTGGGTTCTGTTTTGCAGCCCTCATGGACAGTTGTCGTGTCTACCTTGGCTAGTTGCCTTGTAACCTTTGGTTTTTCAGGTTTTTCGCCTTAAAAAGGGGCTGCGGTTCCCTTGGATGGCTCCTATATATTCCCACTCCCTGGTGCACATTGGGGAACTCGCCTGTATGCAGCAGAGTCACTGAGAAAAGAGTACAGTTCTGTGGTATCCAGTGCTTTCTCGGTTGACATGCAGTCCATTTTTAGAAACTTTATCATCCCCAAAGCCTATACTGTTGTCTGCCTGCCCATCCTTGTCTTATGTCAAGCAGTCTCCAGCCTAGGCTTTCTCTACAGAAACTTTACTCTGTTTGTCATGCATACCCTGTACCTTAACAAATGTTCGCAGGGCCACCCATGATGGGCATGCTCAGCATTTACTCCTTTGTTCTCTGAGAACAGCTTGTGCCTATTCAACAGCTGGTGGGCACTCATACACAAGACCAGACCCCAGGAATGGTCACAGTAGCTTGACCTCCAACTGAAACATCAACACATTGTTCCCCCAAAGTGGTAGTCCAATATCTCACTCTTACCTGCAGATCCAGGTTCTTGTACTTGCCTTTCTTTCTAATCTGAGCTGTCATCTTGCCTTGCATAGTCACTGAAAATAATGAGCATCGTTTGTGTGCTTATTGGCTGCCCTGGAGGAACACCTCAGATCTCTCTGTTTCTTATTGAGTTGAACCTTTTCAGCAGCAGAAGCTGCTCTTAACTATGGTAATTGTGTCTTTGGTCATGTGCTTGAGCAATGGTGTTTGGAGTGGAGTGTGCAAAGGATTCAGAACATGTTTTCTCTCTTACCAACCTATTGGTTTTGTTGTCTTTTCAGGTCTTGTCCAGAGTGCCGTGTGATATCAGAGTTTGTAATTCCAAGTGTGTATTGGGTAGAAGATCAGAATAAAAAGAATGAATTAATTGAAGCTTTTAAACAGGGAATGGGGTAAGTGCCTTGAGTTCATATAGAGGGATCCTGGACCTACCTGGCTGGGTATCGTTTGAGCCTCTGTCATCTTCAGGTTTCCCAAGAATGTGGACCTGGTAGATGGATCTGAGCTTCTTGCTCCTGTTGGGCACTTTTCCTGGGCTCTGGGCTGCAGAGCCGAGGCCTTAAAGAAGCAGATGAGTTCTAAGATGAGTCCTATGCCTTTGTGCCAAGGTTGTCTTGGCATCTCTGACTGTCCATGCATTTAACAAGTACTACTGAGGATCTGCTGTCTCACAACCTGTTCATTGCAAGGCCCCAAGAAGCTGACAGTGCCAGCCTCAATACAGCTCACACTTAGCAAAGGAAAGTAATGATCAGTAAGGTGAATAGGCAGAGAGAGCCTGCCTCAAATGAGGTGGAAGATGAGAACTGACCCCAGATGCTTGTCATGACACTTAACACACTCTGTTGCCTTGTCTGGCCTCAACTTTCTGCCCCAGCCACACTAGTGCCGGAATTATAGGCATGTGCAACCACACCTGGCATTTTTGTTTTAAAGAATTATCTTTGTGTGAATTTTCCACAGAATATCCCATTGCCTTTGTCACCACCATCATTTGTATTGTGAGTAATAAATGTGTTGTAGTTACATTATTACAAAACTTACAAAGCAACATCACATTTACCATTTAAAACTTTTCCTTTTATGTCATTGTTTTATTGAGACAGGATCTCATTGTGCAGTGCTGGCTGGTCTAGAACTTGCTATGTAGACTAGGCTGGCCTTGAAGTCAAGAGATCCACCTGTCTGTACCCACGTACTGGAATCAAAGGCATGCATGACTATGCCTGGCCATAATTCACTTTTTGAAAAAGTGCACCCCCTCCCAATTATGTTAGAGAAGTTTTTATATTTATCTAGTTAATGTGGCTTGATATTTACCCATTTTACCACTTTTTCCTCCATTTTTATGATTGTGTCCATCCACAAGAGAGCAGATGCTGCAAGATAGAGCTGGTTGGGCTTAGAAAGGTGCTGTGCTGAAGTTTGAAGTTGCTTCACTGCTGTTGATGTTGCCTGGCTGTGTATCCCTCTGTGGATGTTCTTGGGCAGTCTCCAGACACTGGGTTTGTGCCAAGCACCACCAGGGAAAGGATATGAGTGAGGTCATTTCTCATCAAAGTGTGATGGGGCAGTATGGTGGCAGATTTCTTAGTCTGTAAACCCAAGCCAGAACTGAGAAAGCACTTGAGTTCATCTTGGGTGCAAGAAGGAAGCCATGTGGAGCTCTCTACCTGTCCTTGTGGGCTGGACAGCAGCAGCTCCACTGTGGTCCTTTGAAGAAGTTAGAGACTTACCAGTGGGGATGGGAGGACAGCAAGGAAGACATGACTGGCAGAACCGGGCAGCCATGCATACACTCTGATAAGGGGCAGTGGGCAGTAGAGGGCCAGATGGGTTTGGGATTTGTTTGTCTGTAGATTAAATGACTGTGAGAGCTGAGAACACCAAGTGAAGTAGTCAAACTGGAGCTTTTGGCTTTGGTGGACAGATAGGTAGGACCAGAGCAGAAAAAGGAGGGAAGGCAAGGTTTGTTTTTTATATAGGGTCTTGTTTTACAGCCCTGGCTGTATCTGTAGACTAGGCTGGCCTCAAACTTGAGGAACTTCCTGCCTCTGCTTTCCAGGGTCTGTGTCACCATACCCAATGAGAAGCAGTCCTGAAGCTGGTAAAGAGCCCTTGGAGAGCTGAGAATTTACTGTCTAAGCTCTAAGAAAACAACAGTGGAGAAAAGCCAAGGGCAGAGTGAAGAGCTAAGCTAGGTTCTAAACGGTAGAAGGTGTCTGTCAATTTAGATCTCTGCTAAGACCTGCATTCCCAAGCTGCCCTCTGACCTCGACAGGATTCCTGACCAAGAGGAAAGGAAACTAACTCACTTGCTTTGGAGACTCGATCAGAGCAGTGAACCAGCTGCAGGCCTTGGCACCCTGAAGTTATCCAAGCCTCATTCAGCCCTAGTGCAGCACTGGAGTGCTGGGCTGGGCCTGGGGCACCATGCTTCTGAGCACAGTAGTCTCCACACAGTGCATCCCAGCAGCTTTGCCTAGCTGGGGAATCAGAACACCAACTGAGCAGTTCAACAGGTCACCTCACTTCTCCCAGCACAGGCTTCTCCAGTATAAAAGGCAGGGTAGCCGTAACACAGTAGTCACACTTAACTTCACTTTTCCATCAGCCTCTGATTTGTGTGTGTACTTTTCAGGAAAAAGGCATGTAAATACTTTGAACAAGGCAAGGGGACCTGTCCCTTTGGAAGCAAGTGCCTTTACCGCCATGCTTACCCTGATGGGCGGCTGGCAGAGCCAGAGAAACCTCGGAAGCAGCTAAGTTCTGAAGGCACTGTGAGGGTAAGCTGGTTTGGGATGCTGTGGGAATTTCTGGGGAATGTCCAGGCTCTCAGTAGCTCTGGCAGCAGAGCAGTGGAATCAACATAAGCAAAGCACAAGCTGGCACTCAGAGCCTGCTGCTGTCTCCTTGACCTGGGCCTGCTTGTTGGCTGTTTTTGCAGTTCTTTAACTCAGTGCGGCTTTGGGATTTTATCGAGAACCGAGAAACCCGGCAAGTCCCCAGCACTGATGATGTGGATGTGACGGAGCTAGGAGACCTCTTCATGCACCTTTCTGGAGTAGAGTCATCAGAACCCTAGTCAGTGCCTTCATTTGGGCTCTGCAGTCAACTTTCCAAGGCGTGGTGTGGACGCATCTGTCACTGACCTGAGGTGATGTGGTACCGGGGTGTGAGTGCAGTAGTGAGTCCCCTTGGTCTCTTCATGATGAAATTTCCCTGCCCTGGTGAAGGGAAGGGAGATCACCAAGTCCATGGAATCACTACATTTAGATTTGAGAGCTCTTAGTTGTACCTCCAGCCCCTTTATCAGGGACCAGCTATGTGGTCCAGCTGTTTTAATTGATTGCTTCTAAATGAAACCCGACTACCATCTTTCTTTTGTGACTTTCTTCTTTAAGCAACAGTAAACATAACAGCTGCTCCTAAAGCAGCAAATCTTTCTTGCCAAGACATCGCCAACCCTATAGAGGACTCCTGTGCAGTGACCATCTCTAATATAGTTGTTGATCCTTGAATTTATGCAGCTGTATAGTGAGAACACATTTGGTCATATTGGTGCTGTACCATAGAGTACTTTTAAGGCTGCGAGGATGGCTATTGCATTCCTTCCAGGGTCTCAAGTCAACTGGCATGTGTAAAGATCTCCAGGGAGATTCCACCTTCCCCTCCCCCTGGTAGTTAGAGCACGAGACACAGGACTCACACTCACATTGCTTGTTCTCACCTAAAAGCAGGCTATACTCTACACTGGTGTTTGTGGTAGACAGGAGCAGTGACTCCTCTGTCTAAGGAGAACTGGGGCCAAGGCAGAGCAAGTTTGTTTTAAACCTGATTTTATTTTTGTAAAAAGCTGTTATTACCTGTGTGCTTTTTGCTTGGTTGTTCATGTAACTGCAGAGGAAGCTCCTTGAGTTCTGCACAAGAAACTGAACAAGTAGGGCCCACACTGCAAATTTCATATTACTTTTGAAGGAGTCAGTAGCCATTAAACCTAAATTTAATTTATTTTATTAAAATAACATAATTGAGGAACCATCAGATAACTGTATTTTATCAGGCTCAATAAAAACAAAATTAAAACCCAAAATCATTAAGAAAACCTGTATTCCTGGCTTTCTTACAGACAAGGATGTGACTATAGAGATAGGGCTGGGCTGCAGCCCACCCCATAGGGGCAGCTCCTGGAAGACAGATTCAGCGTGTGAGAGGCTGCCAGAAGGTGGAGCACCGTGCTTGGAAAGCATCCTCTGCACAGGACACCTTAGACTCAGTAAGAGGAAGGTGTGTCCACAAAGTGAAGTTCTGTAGTACCAAAGCAGGCTCCCCCAGGTGGCCAGGACTCCATGTGCAAAACTGGCACTGCACCACTGTCTGTGCCCTGCAACAGTACAGGCTCAATGAGCCAAGTTCCCAATTGCATGTCCCTGCAGTAGCCGGAGTGCCCTGCCTTCTCTCCAAGGCCATTTGCCCTAAAAATGCTGACTTGTATACCTCTGGAGCAGGCTGGCTTGGCAGACAGCTTCCATTTCCAGGGCAGGAAGGGTAGAAAAGAAGGCAATATGAAGTTAAGGCCCTGTGAGTAGTCTAGGTCCTTAGCAGCAGCTTTTCCGGAAACATGCATTCTGCCCCCAAGGAAACAGAAAGTGGTGCCTACTGACTCTTCTTCGTCCCCTGGTGGCCTAAGAACAGCTATAACGTCAGCTAGAAGACTGGTAGCCTTGGGGATGTGGTCAGCGTACAAGCATTGATGTCCTCAGTGTGAGCTGCCCGATGCAGGGAAGGCTCAGAGGCGCTCCTGTTGATTTTCGGCAGAGAGTGCTGAAGCAGCTCAATGGAAGACAGGATCTGAAACAAGGCCCCATGTGGTCTCATTAGTTGGAAACTTGGCATCTCCCCAGCCATACCAAGCACACGGGCTGGGTTTGGTGGGGGGGTTACATATAAAAAAGACCCAATCCTGGCCCTCCATATTTCATCCTTAGAGCTCTGTCTAACCTGAGGAAACAAAGGCCTTTCTTCTTTGACTTTCTTCACACAGTCAGCCACCAACCTCTTCATTGCCTTGGGGCAGTTCTTGTAGAGCCTGCTAAGATCTGGGGAGGCATACCCACGGCCCACCATGAAGATGATCTGAAGAAGAAACAGTTGAGCAAAGGAGTTAAATCCGCCTAGTTAACTAGCCCCTTACTGCTTTGCCAGGCTCCATGCAGATTACCTGGTCTCGGTTGTTGATGTGGGAGTAGGGAAGCTCCCCAGTCATCAGCTCATACAGCACAATGCCATAGGAGTAGACATCGGACTGGAAGCTGAAGGGGTTGTTATCCTGCATTCGGATTACTTCTGGGGCCTATAAAGACGAAGTGTGTTAGTCCCTGGTAATGACCTCCAGAGACATTGAGGAGCCAGGCTCCCACTAGTTAGGGAGTGCTTAGCCCAGGGTAGCTCTTCCCTAAAAACTCAACCCCCAAACTCTGGCCACTGTTGCCTTGCCAGGAGATGCGTGGTTTTAGACTTAGGCTGACTGACACCACAGATCAGCCGGACCCCCTGGCTATCAATGTTGCACCCTGCTCTGGCCAGTATTTCCATCATGCTTGGGAGATTACATGGGGCCAGCTTCCTCACCATCCACAGCACAGAGCCAGTGGGCTGTTCAACCTGCTGAGAACCACTCCAGCGTGACTTCACTGTTGCCAAACCAAAATCTCCGATTTTCACCGTGAGGCCTTCATGGAGAAATATATCTCAATGCTTGTTAAGGAGACTGACAGTTCTGTACTGTTTATAACAGGGCTTCCTCACCTTCACTTTTCTACTAAATCTTCCAGCAGACGTGAAACTATGGCGCACACTCAATTACAGGACCCCACACTGCTTATCCCCTCTGCCTGCATTCGGTTCTCAGAGCAATAAGGCAGCGGAGGCTTCCTACCTAAAATGCTTTCTGTAAAACCTAATAGATCTGCTCTACTTTTTGACTTCTGTCCACTTGCTTCCAGGTAACAGGCAAATCTGGTCTGACTTGTGACCTGTTGGTTTATTAGGGTTCAAGCCTTAAATCTATGCTACATATCGTGTATCAGGAGGTATGTTAATCTTGGCCCAGTGCTTAGCTGCTAAAAAACTTACCTTAGGAAAGTATAGCAAGGAGTCATGGCCACTGATCAAGCACAGCTCATTGGCCATGCAGAACAGCTGAGCCATGTACTGAGTTATAGCATGGGAGGTGCAGTTGGTGAGGGGATGCTGTTCTAACAGTGGCCTCCAGGCTGGCTTCTGTACATTTAAGGACAGTAAGCTATTTTGAAATTTCCTGAATACTGGGGAATTCTGGGATACTGGTTCTGAATTAATGCTAATTCCAGGAGACCCCAAGAAACATTGTGTCCTTCCAGTTAAAATGGGAGCTTGTGGAGGCCAGGTAATTAATGGAATTTTGGTTAAAGTCTAACTCACAGTAGTTACAGTGGGCCCCAAGCTCATCATCCTGTTATGGTTGGAAAGGCTTAAATGGAAGCCTTTAAAGTAGCCTCTGACAGGAATGTGAAACAAAAGTGTTACTTCCCTGGCAGAATTGCAGTAATCAGTGCCACCATCAAAGACCTGAAAGATGCAGTGGTGGTAATTCACGTTTCCCCCTTTAATGCTCCTGTCTGACAGACTGTACCAGATATGGTGTCCTTACTTGAGCAATTAACATACCTCCTGATATACAATGTATAGCTATTGATCTAGCAAATGCCCTTCTCTTTGGTACCTGTCCATAAGGACTACCAGAAGCAACTTGCTTTTGATTGACAAGACCATCAATATACCTTTAAAGTTGTACCTCAAGGATATTCTCCAGCCCTGTGTCATAACTTAGTTTGAAGGGATCTTGGTCATGTCAAAAATATCACATTGGTCTACTATATGGATGACATACTGGTCTGACCAAGTGAGCAGGATGTAGCAATCACTTTGGACTTGTTGGTAATGCTTATGTGCATCCGAGAACTACAGTTACCTTCCCCACCTGTGTGCATCTACAGTCACACACCTTCCATAGGCTAGACATAAAACAGATCCAATAACCTTCTCAAGCTATGCTTTGGATAATCCAGCCAGGCTGAGGTAAGTCTATTTCAAGTTTGTATCCCAATTCTGAAAGAATTATTTCCAGATCATTGTTGGTTTAAAACAAAACCTTAAGGAAGGAACTCTCATGGACACCATGTTGGCTTCTCAACTACATTTTTGTTTTCCTTTAAAAAGACCCCTTTCTCCCCAGTCCAGCACCATGAACCCTGTGTGAGAAAAAGGCCCCTTTGGGTCCTTAAGCTGAGAACTCAATACCAAAGGATACTGTTGGATTTCATGTCTCTGTGGATGATGTTCTTTGCATGTAAATAGCTGTGAAGGAGAAAAATCAGTTAACTGAACTGTTTTGAGACTACGGCTAATAAGTCAAGGCACCAAAAGGCCTGTCTGTCTTCCTAACCTAATCCTGCCACCTATAGAAAGATTCCAGCATAAATGGGCACATCAAGCATTAATTTCATTTGAAAGGTAACTGTGACTGCTGCACTGTCCATCAGCTAACTGTGCCCTGCATATTACAACTTGGATTTGCCAGGCTTGTAGGATGCTCTATTTTACCTCACATTCTGCCTATCCAAAGACAAAACTGAGAAGTGGGAAGGCAGGTTATCAGTGGCCAGGGGTGACTGGAAGCTGGGTATTTTTCTGGGTGATGAGAATACAGAATGTAATAGGATGACTATTCTATGGATATAGAAACCCCCCTCCAAAAAGAATGTGTATGGCATGTGAATTATATACCTCAGTGCTTCTTAGAGTTCTGTATGAAATTTTTTGTTGTTGTTGTTTAGTTTTGTTTTTTGAGATAGGGTTTCTATTTAGTCCTGGCTGTCCTGGAACTTGCTCTATAGACCAGATTGGCCTTAAACTCATAGAGATCCTCTTTAATGCTAGAATTAAAGGCATGTACCACCATTATTTGGCTTCTGCATGAGTTTTAACAGAAAAAAAAAAAAAAAAAGCCTGTGTAAAACTTACACTGCTCCCTCACCACTTGAAAACTAAAGCTTAAGAGCGCTGCCTGGTGCTCACATGGTCACTCAGCACCATGTTGAGCAAAAATCCTAAAGATGGCCTTTGAAAGAAAATAGATCATCAAAAGTGACAAAGGGGCTCAAGAAACGGTTTGGGTGTTTAAGAGAACAAACTGCTCTTACAAAAACAGTGTTTCAATTCCATACATACACACAGACCCACATAAATATATGTAATTTAAAGAGAGGTCTATTTTCCAGTAGACCATGGCTGAATGGGTAGTCAGGCTAATGAGAAATGGGAACTCTAGACTTCTTACATGAATATTTGCTGTAAAAGAGTCTACCCAGGTGCTACTCAATCTGGTCCCACAAGGGCAACTCAGGGTTCAAGCCACAAGGACTCACCAAGCTGTCTACTTACTCCATTCCCTGAGCTGTCTGCCGGGCAATGTCAATTAGCTGGAACATCTGGAATTTGGTCTCCTGGACATGCAGGTGTTTGTAGAGACTGCTGCCTTCACACCACTGGGTCACAATCGCCAGGTTGTCCTTTGTCATGTACCCCATGAACAGCAGGATATTAACATGCCGTGTTTTGCTAGGGGAAACGGGGGCAGGGGAGCACAGCTGTGAGACCACCTTTCACACACCTCCATGCTAGCTTTGCTTGTAAGAGGATGTGCTTTGCACAGGACCCCTTGTCTGTGGAATCCACCTCTGTCCAACTCATTCTCTACAAAGCTAAGAGTGATTCAGTAACTAGGCTGAGTGTTTGAGCTCCAGAGCAAAGCAGATGAGCTATAAAAAGATGCTTAGAAATAAAGGCTAAAAACTATCTCAGTACCACAAACTAGACCCGTAGAGCTGGGCTGTTAAGTTTTGAGTACAAAGGGATACATCCATAAGAAGGGCTCTTCTGGCTTCCAGCACATATATTCTAGAGGAAGAATGTCCCTTAAAACCCACAGCAGGTGCTGACCTGCGCAGCCTGGCCCTAGCTAACCCTGCTGTCCAGGGGCTGGGCTCACCGCAAAACAGCCACCTCGTTCCTGAAGGCCTGAAGTTGCTCTGGAGTTGGGTCAACCACCTTTAGGATCTTTACTGCAACATCTCCTGCAAATTAATTTATAGTCACACTCAGTTATATAGTCTTTATTTTTTCAAATACCGTAGGATTTATATGCATCTTACCTTTTTTTTTTTTTTTGAGACAGGTTCTCCCTGGGACCCAGGACTCACTCCCTGACTGGGGTCAGCCAGTAAGCCCCACCTACTTTCCCAGTACTGAGATTGCAAATTGAATACAACCACAGCTGGGTTTATATAAGTGCTAGGGCTTGAACTCAGCTTCTCATGTTTGGATGGCAAGCACTTTACCAACTAAGCCACCTCCCAGCCTTTCAAACACCCTAATTCTAAGGAAGATAGGGCGTCACTTTTCAAAGAACATGTATCTGTGCAGGCAGAACAAATATGCCAACTAATACACATCATGTGACTGAGGTGCTTCCCTGCTACTCATGCCCATGGAGGCCTTCATCCTCCTGCATCCACCTGAGCATCAAGGTAGGTGGTGTGGGCTAGCTCCACAGCCTTACCCTGTGAGGACGAAGATTGGGAGTGACAGGAGTACTGAAACCTTGCTGCGTCACAGCATGTATGCTGTCAAGTCAGCTTAAGTGGTGAGACCATAAGTGGTGAGACCAGGAAGATGGTAGGTGGCCAGGTGCCTGCAAAGGCAAAACCTGACAGGCAGACTAGGAGTGCAGGAAGGAGGCTGGAGGTGATGCTGAGCAGCCCTTCAAGAGCAGGCTTTGCCTAGTTCATGGCCTGCTGCAGTGACTGCCTTCCTTTGCAGACCAAGAGACAAGCCAGCAGGGCATTCCTTAACAGTTCTCAGAGAAGGAGTCCCTGTACAAGTCACTAGCCAGCTCTCTATCTATGCTCTTAAGAAATCAACTGTTTGGGGCTAGAGAGATGGCTCAGTGGTTAAGAGCACTAACTGCTCTTCCAGAGGTCCTGAGTTCAATTTCCAGCAACCACATGGTGGCTCACAACCATTTGTAATGGGATCCGATGCCCTCGACTGGTGTTTTCAGCTGGTATGCCAGCTACGGTGTACTAATATTCATAAAATAAATTTTTTTAAAAAAGAAATCAATTCTTCATACAACAACTAGGCTAGGCAAAAACCTGTGTAATGATGTTCACTGAGAGAAATTGATGCTGCTGTCTCCAGAGGAATTTGAATGTCTGCACACTTGATGCTCAGAACCTTTGTCTATTTCTGCCCTATTATCTATAAAGTTACTAGCACCATGTCTGAACTGGGGGAGACTTTGTAAGCACATTCAAGAAACCCCTACTTACACTGCTAACGTCCTAAATCCAGGTGTTAAAAACCTGGTGTGGAAATGGTTAAGTATGTTGCCACCTTATTCAAGCTACAGCTACAGAGTTTAAGCTCGAACCTTCTAAGTGATCAAGTGTTTCCCATGGCACAGGAAGAGATAGCTACAATTAACCCTTAATACTTGTTCACTGGTTTCTAAGCACCACAGGGACTTATTATATTACCAATTACTTATTATTATACCAATTAAAATAATATAAGGTTAAAGTGCTGTGGAATTTCAAAATTGATTTGATTGCCAGGTGTGATCAAGTACCCATAGAGAAAGCCACCATGAACCAAGAAGCCCCTAGCCCTCTCTGCTAGAACCTGACCACCAGAGCGCTGCAGCTAGAAATGGGCCGTAAACTCACCATGCCACTTGCCCTTGTACACAGTGCCAAAGGAGCCCGAGCCAATCCGAGTAGACAGCATCACCTCACTGGCTTCTATTTCCCAGTAATAACTTGAATCTCTCTGCCCACGAGGCCTCTGAAACAAGTAGAGAACATTCATAATCCGTGCTATCAAAGAAAGGACCGTCCTAACCCCATTTGTTCCTGCTTCCTTTAATGATGGACACTGTCACTGCGGCTACAGTCTCTGTCGTTGTGAGGAGATGCCAGTTCAGTGAATTGTAGCCAAATGGCAACTTACAGGATGTGAAGGTGCCAGGGAGCACTGGCATTCATTTCCCTTTAACATGTTTTATTAGATTCCCACCCCCAAATATCTAATTTCCAAGCGTTTATCTTTATTGAACCCCGAGTGACAGGAAGTGTTACTGGCCATACTCACAATTTTGTTTTTTTCCTGGGTCCCAGATCCTGGCGCCCTCTCTCTTTGTGCTGGCACAGGGGTTTTGGGCTGTGACCAGCCTGTTGGGCTCAGGTTGTTGGGGCTGCTGGACAGGGCTGAAGGTGAGGCTTAATAGACAAGACAAACAGAATCCGCACGTAGATAAGCCAACAGAAGATCACAGCATAGAGAAAAAAAGCCCATTACTGATCACTAAATGACTGGGGTAAAGTACCTGATTCACTGTGACTTCGAATTGCATCCTGAAACAAAAAACAAAAGCTGATCAGGCAAGCTAGAAAAGGCTTTCTCTTTGGGGGAAGGGTTGTAGGAACAAAACAATTATTAACTCTCTAAAATAGAAATTATACTTCCATATTCTAAATTCCTGGTTTATCTAATGTCAAAAGCAAATTTTTCCCAGATTGATTTCTATTAAATATTATGTTAAATGAATGTCAATATTCATGGTAACAACATTTCTCAGAGAAGAGGAAGGCAACAGAAACAAACCTTCAGCAAAGGCTGGCAAAGTACTATCAATAGGGATCTCCTCCAAAGACTCAGGTCTACTGAGACTTAACCAGAGGCAGAGACAGAGAGACAGAGATCCAGTGAAGGCTCACATTCACTTCATTAGGAATAAGGACAGATATGGACCTAAAGTTGGGTTTGACAGAGGTAAGCACTACTTGAGGCCTAAGTCACAGGGAACTGGAAGGATGACAATAAACCCCAGAGCCTGAATCCTGTGTTTACATTTTTAAAATCCACATGGACAGAATGTGGATCTCAGCCTCAGCTCTATTAGCACTAGATATTACTTTAAACCTTAGTGATGTTCTCAAGCAGGCTACATTCTCTTATGTGACAAGCCAACTCTACTAGACACTGTTTCAGAGAATAGTTCAAATCATGGAGACCTACCTCAACAGGACATTTTTTAAAGATTTTATTTTTGATTTGTGTACTGTGCACCACACACACACACACATGAAAATCCAGGTGCCCACAGAAGTCAAAAGATAATGTGAGATCCCTGAAGCTGGAGTTACAGCTAGTTGTGTGCCTCCTGACATGGGTACTTGGACCTGAACTCATGCCCCACAAGAGCAGCAAGCACTCTTAACTGCCCAACTATCTGTATAGTTCTCCATGGGGCAGTTCTAAACTCTAATTTTAAAATTCTTCCTTGAGTGTGGGATTTATACAATAATATAAAACCACTTGACCCTTATCACTTCAGAAAGTGTCTTTCTAGAAAGTCATCTGTTACTTTTCTTTGTATAACCGCAGCAAACAAGATATTTGTTCTACAACACCATTACTAGAATGTTCCCACTCAATATTTTAAGGTTTATTTTTCATTTTATATGTACGGGCATTTTGCCTGTACATATGTGTGTGCACCACATCTGTGCAGTGCCCTTGGAGACCAGAAGAAAATATTACATTCTCCAGAAGTTTTTATGTGGGTGCTGGGACCTGAACTAGGGTCCTCTACAAAAAAAGTGCTCTTAACTGCGGGGCCATGACTCCAGTCATGTTTTCTGTTGGTTGGATGACTGTTTGGTAGGTTTTTTAAATACAGGGTCTCACTGTGTAGCCCACGCTGACTCTGAACTTGCCATTCTCCTACCATAACCTTGTTGGTGCTATGACTACATAGCACCACCATGTGCCACCATGATTAGCTTTCAAAGATATCTTTACAAGAGTAAAACAAACCAAGCTACTGTGTGTTCTCCCCTTCCAAACCCCCCCTCAACACACACACAGTTTCAGCCACCCTGTCCAAGTATCTTAACAGTATAAAACCGAATTGTGAGTCCCAAGCCTATCTGTAAAAACATCCACAGAGATACTTAAGAATCCAGATCCTTGGGACTGGGGAGAGGATTTGGTTGCTGAAGGGCTTGCCATGTTAAGCATGAAGTCCAGAGTTTAATCCCCATGTGGTGGCACATGCCTATGAACCCTATACTGGGCAGATGGTGACAGGGTGATCCTGGAGGCTCACTGGCTGGGCAGCTTAGCCTAGTCAGCAAGCTCCAGGCTCAATGAGACCCTATTTCAAAACACAGCTGGAGGGCAATTGAGGAAGACATCCATCCCTAGCCTGCACATGCCTACACACACACAATACAGATCTTCACTCTACAACTCACCTAGGCCTGCTGGTGTGTGTGAGTGAGAAGGGTGGCAAAGCCTGGGATCTGCCTATCACAATGTAACCAAGTAGGAGAAGCCTGGTCATCCAGCCAATCTCTTCTGTTATGGTTACTAAGTAGATTATATCCCAGAGTGCAGTGGGGTAGTTTTCAATGCCTCTTACTTTTTCCTTCCTCTGCCCATTATTTTATTTGGTAGTAATTATTATAATTGGATCACATAATCCCAGGATAAAATTCTAAGTGTTCCTAAGTTTAAGTATTAGTTTAGAAGAACATATTAAGCCAAAATATACATATACAGTCCAAAATGCTGAATGAATCCTGTGTTATAAAAAAGAAAAAGAAAAGGAAAAGAAAAAACAAAAAGCCAGACATGGTGGCACATGCCTTTAACCCCAGCACTTGAGAGGCTGAGGCAGGCAGATCTCTGTGAGTTTGAGGCTACCTTGGTCTACATAGTGAGTGCCAAGACGGCCAGAACTATACAGAGACCCTATCTCAAAGAACACAATACCACCTCCATAAAGGAAAAAAAAAAAAAAAGCCACAAACAAAATTTTCTTTTGAGGCACAAACAGGATTGATACTTGTGCTACTTATGTTAGAAACTGAAGAATTTTCACTTTGAATCTACTAACAGTTTAAACAGAAACAAGTTGGACATGGGAAGAAAAAGGCTACTTTATGATTCTATCACTGGGACTAATGATGATAAAGCTGTTAGCTTACATGAGGTAGGACAAGCAGTTAAAGGTGATTTATAGCTAGAGAGAAACCTGCACCTGAGATGACAGGTGTCAAGAAACAAGTTTTTACAAAGATCAATTCATGGTGTTATGTGCTCATGTCTCTTGGGTCTTTTTTTATTTGATTTTGAAATAGGATCTCACAATGTAGCCCAAGCTGGTCTTCAGTAAGGTCCTCCAGAGTCCTCTAGGCGTGTGCTTGTATGCCAGACTTTCTGATAAGCTTTTCTAAGTCGTACCAACCAGATGGATTTCTAATGTCTGAACTCAATACAGATGCTGTGTTACTATATTGGTCCATCTTTTGAAAGAACTGAGTTTTAAAAACTGTTCCAATGCCCTTGTCTTAAAAAATCTACCTTGAGAAATTCACCTATCCGTGATATCCCACAGAGTGTTTTACTCATAACTATAGAAAAGGAAAAAAAAATCATGGCAACAAGTCTGGCTAGAAGTATAAATGTACAGTTGTCTCACTTAATAGACAGTCTCTCCTGTTAAACCCAAGAAAGCAAAGGCATGAAGAAAATACCTACTCTTCCCCTCAGACAAAATCGTCTGGAGCACGCCCTGGGAGAAGCATTCAGGCTGTTATTCTAGTCCAAAGCAATGAGAAATAAAGAAGAATAAAGAACAGAGGAAGCATTTGAAGTGTATTCAGTTGATTTTAAAGATGAGCTAGAAAGCAAACCAAACAAACAGAACACACAAGGAAAGAAAGGGCAGTTTGCAAACACTGCCTGGCACTGACACAGTTCCCTCAATGCACAGTAGACCCAGCGCTCCTACTTTACAGTCCTCTAGAGCATCTGAGTCGTCACACTACACCCTCACTGCTCTGCAGCATCTGTACCAGCGCAAAGAAATCCTATCCAAAGCTGGGACCCAGAGCACACTGATTAGTGAGGAGCTGTTTCCTGCTGGAATGACACACTGGCCTAGTTATTAAGCCAGTCTATAGACGTTAACAGATTTAAAAAGAACATTTCAAAGTCCAAGGGCCTGAGAAAGTACTGCAACACTCCTGAGCAGCTTTGAAATCCACATTCTCTGGGCTTCCCAGTGTTAACTACTGCTGCTCATCACCACCCCCAAGGGGCCCTATTACCTCAATCATCCTGCTGTCCACAGGCAGGGTGGTGCTGACCATGTGGACATTGGGAGTGGACGTTGACCTCTGCCTCTGGGACAGGGAACCTTCAGAGGAAGGGCTGGAGGTGTTGAAAGTGAAGGCATGGGGTGTGGAGTATCTGTGCTGGGAACTGGGCATGAAGGAGAAAAAAAGTCCCATGATTGGCACTCAGGCCTCCACAGTGGCTAAGTCTTTTCAACTGCTTAGCTCATTAAGACACTTAAGGGCAAACCTGACCCATACAACCCATGACACAATATTTCACTCTCTCAATATGCACTACAAACTCTTCTGTGTTCCTTTTCATGCAAAATTTTGAAAATGAGAAATAAATGTGCTTATCACCCCTTGTGAAGAGTCCATTATACAGTTTATCCTTGGTAATAAAATCACTCTTCAGAATACTT
Source organism: Rattus rattus (assembly GCF_011064425.1). Classification (NCBI taxonomy): domain Eukaryota; kingdom Metazoa; phylum Chordata; class Mammalia; order Rodentia; family Muridae; genus Rattus; species Rattus rattus. The sequence continues at coordinate 31,082,033 of NC_046159.1, read as the reverse complement.
CAGAGTTTTCTAAGAATAGATCAGTATTTGCCACAAGTACTACCTAACTGGAATCGGCCCAATTTAATTCAAAGAAAGACTGGAAATCTCTCCCTGTAGTCAGCACACAGCAAAGCATGTGTTCTACTGTTAGGACATCTGCAGCCCGACTGTGAAAAGACTTTCAGCCTAGGAGCATACATCAACAAGTACAGAAGGAGGGCTGGGGTGCAGTTCCATGGCAGACGGTTTCCCTAACCTGATAAAGTTCTAAGTCTGAACCGCAACAGCTTGAAACCAGTAACTCCCGTGACTAAAGGTCTGACTCCATAGCATGTCATCTAGATGAGGTCCTAAATTCCACCCCAACTCCAAAAAACCAAAGCAGACCATATGTGTTCCATAGATGAAATTTAAGGTTTGTTCAGATCACACTCACATGAATTCAAGGGATAAAGGCTGTTTTTTCTAAGGAATACTATTCTGTCTGTGCCCATACTACCCTGAACAAGCCTGGCCTTATTTAGGGAAGGCTGTTCCCTCACTGAAATGCCACCTTGCATTAGGAATTGTACATTTAGGTTTTCTAAGTTTAAGTCTAGCTCCTTATCTTCAAGGTAAGTTGTTTTTTGCTTGAATGTGGTCCAAATTACCAAAAAGGATTCGATTCATTCAAGTCAGGCATAAACACATATTTCAGCACAAATTCCTTGTTCTAAATGCTGCCTTTAGTTCTATAGTAGCTTTACATGGATCATTAAATGATAGCTGATTAGCTATCAGACATTTTAGACAAAAATGTAGATTTTTTACCTTAGGTCCTAAATACTTGCGTGTCACTGACTGATGTAACTCACTGAACTTGGAGTTTTAGAGCCAGAAAGCAGTGCAGACAAGTTAGAGGCGAACTCTGACCATAACCAGATCTACCTCCAACTACCCGGGTCTTAAGGCTGGGGAAACATCTACAAGTTCAGGCCTGCTTTCTTCTTAGTTGCTATACTCACTTTGGGGACCCTTTCCACAGATGCTTAATTCACCACAACGGGAAGAAGACAGAATTCAAGCTTTTTATATGGGTAATGTGAGACTGAGGTGGTATTGTAACAGAAGGACTGCGTCAGAATCACTTTCCAGAATGCAAGTGCACTGGGACCACAGAGAGAACGTGGAGAACACTGTACTTGGTGTTCCACAGAAACAGCCAAGGGTCTGCAGACAGGACATGAAGAGGGACTTCTTTGTGTTCAGGCTGACAACCTACCCGATCAATGCAACTTTCCAAAAGCCCAAAGTAAAACCTTACCTAGCAGGCATCCGGGAAACAGATTCTCGCATCCGACGCATTGTGAAAGAGGGTGGTGCTGGGACTCCACTGTCACTTGCAGTGGAATTTGGAAAGAGCCTAGAAGAAACATGGAACGAGTAGTTTGTGGATTTGGTCCTCTCATAGAGAAACCATCCCGCCTTGCCTCTAAACCCAAAGCTAAAACCCAACTTCCCTTGATTCATTTTCCTAAAGTCAGTCACCTACTATGAAGACCATCAACCTGAAGGGCTGCATTACAGGCTGAGTGACAGCAACCAGCTGCCAGGGTACACCTCTAGAAAAGCGGTCCTGTCCGGCTACACTACATAATGCTTCTTAAGTGACAGAACGACATCTCACAACCTATACCACATACAGCTTTTCTGGAACTGTTGTCTTTGAAACACACACACACACACACACACACAAATTCATTATATTTAGTACCAACAGTAAAACAGAAGAGGAAGTGGGATTACTATTAACCAGGCACATTCATTCCAAATGCTGAGTCCTGGTGCTAAGCAATCTCAGGTTATCCCCACCAACTCTTTTGAAATGAAGGAGCTGAGAAGACTTGTGCTAGTGACAGTCCTAAGGGTGTGAGGTGTGCGCTGGCCACAAGCACATGCCTTTCTGCTACTCGAGTATTCTGAGAACCAACAAGTAACTTCTGTGGGAGCTAAAAGGTTCCCTCCCATTGTGGGAAATGTGAAAATGTTATTCCTTTCATTTTCCGAACATGTTGCAATAAGGGTAAAACTGACTTTTCATAATCTCAACACAAGTTTTAAAAAGTCTCTAAGAAGTATAATTTAAAATATGCATTTAAATCATTTTCTCTCTGTGAAATATATTTTTGTATCTGGCTTATCTCCTAACAGAGAAAGTCTCAACCTTTTATACCCAAACTGTCTGAGGCCCAAACACATTGCTCCCCAGTGTGAGAGGAAGGAAGCAGCACAAACTCCACTTTCTGCTTTCTTGGGATATAGCCTGCAGCCCTGGCCACTTGAAGCCCAGGTGAAGAGAGAAAACCCCACCCTTCAATTTCCATGTCCCTGTTCTTCTCCTTGACAAAGCAGTGTCAGTATCAATTTGAGAGACAATGGGTCCTGCCTGCTTGTGGTGGTGTTTGTGCATCTGTGTCTGAGTTCATATGACTGTGTGAGTACCAGAGGTCAATGCTAGGAGTCCTCCTCAATAGTTTTTGAGACGGGATCTCTCACTGAAACTGGAGCTCAGTGACTCACTAGACTGTCTGGCTAGCAAACCCCAGGCTAGCTATCGCCGTGTCTCCACTTCCCCAACTCGGAGATTACACTGTGGGCCCAGCTTTGATGTCAGGGCTGGGATCAAACTCAGTTCTCATGCTTGCTCAGTTAACACTTTACCAACTGAGTCATCCCTGCCCCCAGCTCCCTAGCTGTTTATTTTACAGCTAGACAACCACCACACTAAGAATAACTAATTTCAGAACTATATTATGCTTCTAAAGTAGATTGTTTCCGACTCACAGCAATCATTTATTTAGCAAACCTAAAACTCAGATTTAACATTGAAAATGTGTAATGAACACCGTCAAAAGTGTGTCTGGACCTGACCCTCACATGTTTTACAAAGAAAAAAACCATAGTGCCTTACAAGAGCTGTCTGATATTACTCCAGTCCACACACATAGTAGGTACTTTGGTGCTACAGTGCTCATGAAACTTGTAGCCACAAGTCTGACATCGAAATCCATTTAGCAGGAACTTTTGACAGATGTCACAGAATGCAAGCTTCAGGAACGTTTTCCGAGCCTGTGACAAGAAAGCAGGTATAGGATTGTGAGAACTCGAGTGACAAGCAAATATAGCACTGTCTTCACCAGCCTCAAGAGTCCCCCCTGGGAAGAATCACACTTCTGACACTGTCAGATTCAGATTCGGGGTAAAGGGGCCTCTGTTAGCGGACTCTAAACTACCAGCTATACATGACAGCACAGGGAGGGCTGAAAGCAACTAATGTGCACCCAGGGCTTTTCAGGAAGGTCAACGATCTACCGTAGAGAGCCCAAAATGGCAAAGAAAGAGAGAAGCTGAAACTTACAAAGTTGTGAGTTGTGAGTGGAACGTGATCCAAAAAATCCACTTGCAGTTCTTCTCCAATCAGAGAGGCAGCATCGGTGTTCCAATCTAAGCGTGCTTTCTTACTAAAAATTACCCAAAGCATAACATGAGAGAGCACTGGACAAGGCTTAAGACATTAGAGCAGTTCTGTCTACTGCATGCTGGCTAAGCACACCTCACAGGTGTTCTGGTCCCACCCAAAAAATAAGCCAAAATGTATGCTCCTAGAACAAAGTGTCCTTTAAACAATGAAATACAATCTCATGACAAGAATGACTATGTAATGTTAAAATCCTACCAAGCCACTACAGGTCAGTGTTCAACAGCTACTTCCACCTGAAACACATACACACAACACAAACACAATGTGCTGTGCATTACTTACAGACTTAAAAGTTGGTTGTAGAAATTATAAAAATAAACACAAGTCTATAGGAGCACAACAGTCTTTAAAATTGACTGACACCACTTTTTCTGTGCCCAAAACAAGGAAGATAGGAAACCATAGTGATTTAAGCAAAAACTGTTGTTCAGGTCATCTTCCCATTTGCTGAGGATGAATATTTCCAAATGTAGCGCACATATGACATCACTCAGGCCCCTCCTATCAGCTTCCAGAAGCCAACAAGCCACTCCCTTGGTTACCTAAAGAGCAATAATTCATTCCTTAAGATAATTCCCTATGCAAGGTAGGGAAATGGCATCTGTCTAAAGTACTATTGTTTCCTAATGAAGACCAGGAAGGAAACCCCACTTCCTGAAAAGGGAGGAGAGAATGCAGATCAGTTCCAAATCAGTACAGCTTTGGAGAAGAGTAGACCAAGACTCTGTCTCAGAATCTCCCTAGTCCTGAAGGAAGTCTATGTATCAGCTTGGGAACGGACATGGAAATCAATCTAGCTAGATAGAGGTGATGACAAGTTGAAGATGAGCAAACTGGCTGAATAAGCAGAGGAAGGAGGAGTCACTCCCTGAGATGCTCTCTCCAGCCAGGGAACTCAACCACAGAAAAACCAAGCAAGAGGTCAGTAACAGAAGAAGCACTGCTCCCCAAAGAGGACAGAGTCAAAGGTTTAGCTAACATAGTAAATAACAATACATATGTGGTGCTCTGTTGCTATGGGCCATGATCTCAGCTTTTGAGGATGGGGAAACCACCTCTATCTTGCTACCACCACTGGAAATAAGGTATATTTTCCTGGAAGTAGAAATTCCCTGCTTCTTTCAGTCTTGTGGCTATCAGACAGCCAAGAAGTAATATTCATCAAACTGAATACTTGGCATATTCCAGGCCCTAGGCTCTGTCTCCAGTACCACCAAAAAGAGATGGGTGAGGAAAGCATGAATGACAAGAGTTTCCTTTAGGACTGTAGTAAATGTATACATATAGCAAAACAACACAAGATGTTATTCCTCAGGTCCCATCTATCTTGCTTTTTGAGACAAATTCTCTAACTGATCTGGAGCTCAGCAAGTAGGTTAAACAGGCCAGCAAGTTTCAGGGACCTGCCTGTCTATGTCTCCAGGTGATGAGGTTACAAGAACAACCACAGCCAGGGTTTTATGGCAGTCTGGCACTCAGATAGCACGGCAAGCACTACACTAACTAGTGTATTTCTTCAAGCCAAAGATGAAAAAGGATAAGGGATAGGGGCCCGGGGGTTGTGGGGGAGAGAAAGGGACAAGGGACAAGGAATAAGGGAAAGAAGGCAGAAAAGAGGAAAAGAGTGGGCTAAGGAGATAGCTCATCAGTTAAGAGCACTGGCTGCTCTTTCAGAGGTCCTGAGTTCAAATCTCAGCAACCACATGGTGGCTCTCAACCATCTGTAATGGGATCCAATGCCATCTTCTGGTGTGCATGAAGTCAGGGTACTCATATACATAAAATAAATAAATCTTTAAAAATTATTTTTAAAAAAAGAGGGGAGGTGAGACGTCTTTCTGTATATTTGAATGTCTCTAAGTGGTGTGTGTGCAAAGATCCCCTTGGAGGCCAGAAGAGGGCATCAGAGCCCCTGGAACTGGAGCTACAACTAGTTGTGAACCTCCTGATGTGAGTGCTGGGAACTGAACCAAGAGCAGCAAATGCCATTAATGAGCAACTCTTCAGCCCTAGCATTCTTGGGGGGGGAAGAAACCACAATGCAAACATGTTCAGAGTACCCACTTGCATGGCAAACACCAGGAAAATTCTTCGCAGTTAAAAACATGCCTTCTAACAGTGCCGCCTACATCCCTGGATATTGCTGTTAGCATCTCCTATGCACTGTAAATTTTAGGACAATGTCCAGGCAATAATTTCAAGTTCTCAGTAGCAAATTTTTCTGAATTGACACTTTAAAAATAAAGTATATACACACACACCAATCCCTAAGAAGCAAATACAAAGCATTTGTTATAGAACAAGTTATTTGTGGTCAGGAAATGCTTAGAATTCTAAAAGGTGGCCCCCTGGCTCTGCTCTTACCCTTTGTGCTCCTGGAGAAGTCTGAACACTGCACAGCACTCTGGCTGCAGGCCTCTAACCTTCAGAGCTTTCATAAGGCAGTCGTGCAAGCTCATCCCATTCCGCACATTGACCTGCAAACAAACGAGCACCTTTAGAACCAATGTAGGCTACAGCACCCCTTGCAAAAGTGAACCCTGAAGTGCACACACCCACAGGTAAAATGGTATAGACTTATTTCATACTGTTTGCAATAGTGAACGGACAGGGAAAAACACCTCAATATCCAGAATTAAGTATAGGCGAATGCACCCAGACCTGACTCAGCACTGGCAACAATATGCGCCTCCTGCACTACCCTGCATTACTATCTGAGGGGATAGTAGTCTGTGGCATGGTAACTGGAGAAAGTATTTCTATTAGAGTAATACAGAGTAAGGGTATTCTTAAAGAGGGGAAACCAATATGTATTTATGCATATTGTGTGGGTTAGAAAGATGTATGCCTTGCTATTAACAATAGAGTTCTGGAAAGGTACTTTTTGCCAAGCCTGACAACTGAAATTCAATCCCTGAGACCAATATATCATGAAAGCAGACACTAACAGCAGAAGTTATCCATTCTCTGATCACCACAAATGTTACTGTGGAGCACAAATACACACAGGCGCACGCACATGCACAGGTACACGTACACACACACACAAAAATAGATATGTTTTTAAAAATAATTTTAAGTTGTATGGCGGGGAAGGGGGGGATACACTCTAGTTATCTGGACTTGCAAGTGTACATAAGCAAGTCCAACAGAAAGTAAAACAAACATGAGTTAAGGCTTTATAATAAAATCTTGCCTACTTTCAACAAAATGGAGAGATGATCTTCCTAACAAATTTCAAAGTAGTAAGGGTGAATGGGAAACAGATGAGCAAAGTTCCTGCTTGATTTTAGTGGCAGACACCAATGTATACCAGACAGCCTAGGCAGTAGGTGCCCCATGCAGTGTCCTAATCTAGGCTTCAAAAACTAGGTTGCTGCTTGGAAGCACAATGCAAAGTGTCTGTACCCACAGTGTTGAAATACTGGAAAATCTTAAAGAGTCGATATTTTTCCAAAATATCAAAGCCTAAGAAATTAATTAAAAGAGAAAAAACAGAAAGAGTCGCCAGAACCATCAAGGACAGCAGGATAATTTGAAGTGGCTATGAACTGCCTGCACAGAACCCTGTGGCTGACTGTAGAGCTCTGCAGAACCAATCTCTGCCCTTTTCTCTCCTCCTTTCTAGCTGGGTTAAGACAGAGATGAGTCTTAAGAAGCAAGGCAGAGCTGTCTAACAACGTCAAAGAGACCACACCACCCGGATCCAAAGTGGAGACAAAGCTAGTAGGAAGAGCAAGAGGGAACCCAAGGAATGACAGCGCATCTGTCTTCACATAGCCTGATTTTGATGTCACTGACTACTAACAGGGACTTAACTGGCCAGTCACCAATCGCTGAAGAATAGCTAGGTCAGTAAGGGAGAACTACAGCATAATTTGAGAGTGTAGGACACACAATTTAGGGGTGACAGAGGTCAGAAAGTTCTCCTAAAGGATCAATTACATCAGAGGAAAGAAAAAGGGTTTCTAAGCAGCTCTGAAATCTCCTCCTTTGCTGTGAATGAGGCCATCTGACTCTTCAGATTAATAAACCTTCCTTATCACAGGAATACTAAGGGAAAGAACTGGGGAACTAGCGGGGGCAGAAGTCACCCATACTTGTAAATCATGTTGCCTATTTAAACAAGTAACATTCTTTAAGTTTCTTAAAGCTGCATGGTCCCTTGCATCTATTTCCAACATCTTGAGTCTGAAACAAATGGCTGCTTTGAATTTAAGTCCATGTGCTGGACTACAGAGTTAGGTTCTGTCTAAAGAAAAAAGTTCCTTGGACATACCAAACTAGTTCAGACAAACCTTACCTAGGATTTGTATCAAAACAAATGAAAAGGTGTGGGTGGAAACAGACAGAAAGAACTGCTATGATCAGCCAAGGGCAAGCCAGGTGATGAACATACCAGAACTGTTACTGTAATCACAGGTATTTACCCTTTAACACCTTACTAGTGTCCAGCAAAACGAGACAGACAATGCCTGCACTAGAGAGCTGAGCTATAAAGACATGAGAAGAGAAAACAGCAAAGTGCTAAACTCACACACTGACACCTATACTGGCACCTATACTGCAGGCAACAGCTTTCAAAACTGTAAAGTTTTGTATGTAGTTATTTTACTGTTTCCATTAGAAGTCACAGGTTCTGAGAGCTAGACAGATCTTGATTCTCTGCTCCACTGATGTCCCCAGATGTAGCATGGGAAGCAGCAGACGAAGGCTTTGCGAAAGAGACTCCTTAGCCTTCTGTGTACCGACACATCCAAGGAGTCTGCGTCCATAACTTTGGAATACAGCCCAGGAACCTGTCCTGCTAGGTGGCTGGTTGTAAGGGCAGCAGTCTCAGCTCTAGCAACTCACTTGTCCAGTAACAATGAGAAGCAGCTACCAGAGAGATGTGTATGTTTAGAAATCAGAAAAACCCTGGGTTCAGTCCCCAGCTCCGGGGGAAAAAAAAAAAAGAAATCAGAAAAACAAGAAACAGGGGTTGGGGATTTGGCTCAGTGGTAGAGCGCTTGCCTAGAAAGCGCAAGGCCCTGGGTTCGGTCCCCAGCCCCGGAAAAAAAAAAAAAAAAAAAAAGAAAGAAAAACAAGAAACATTAAAAGACTATTGTTCTTCTAAAGGTAATTATTCTTCTAAATTTGTTTCCATTAGACACATCCTCAGTCTGTTTCTCCTACCCCCATGATGCACACTATGATGAGTTCAAGAGCTGTAAAAAGAGAAATCCCGTGAAGCCACTCTAGGACCGGGGAAGAGTGCTGGCTGCCTGAGGGCACTTTCCACCACTGGTTTTCCCAGAGAAGGATGCTCCATCTTTTGCCAAAGAAATAGAAGAAACTAACATCTGCTTTGTGCTTCCCATAAGCTTCAGGAGATATCAATCCCAACTACCTGCTATGTCCCAACAAAGGTGTCAAGGATTACACAGATGAATAAAACACTCAGAAATACTATTAGCAGCCACTACTGTTGGCTTCTCTTTTCGTTGTTAGAGGGGTTTTACTATTTCTAACTATGTTGGGGGGGGGCATGTACATAAACGCAGGTGCACTGTAACAGAGACTACAGATGTAAATCCCCTGGAGCAGGAGGGTGTGGGCTCCTTAACTAGGGTGCTGCTAGTTGAACTCTGGGACCCTCTTAACTGTACAGCCATTTCTGCAGCCTCAATGGCTGTTAGTTTTTAACATCATCTACAAATGGACCCAAATAAGTATTAAATATGGTTCTAAATCACAGTGTTCAGCAACATGAAGAATAACTCCATTATTTATGACATGCTGAATTATTTTGTCATGTGATGCACCTTCGAATAAAATCCATTCTCTCCTTGAAATAGCCCTTTTTACTCTTTTAGTATTAAAATGACCTTTCTTGTATAAAGCAATACTAACAAGTGAAGATTTTCTTTTTTACCCATGGAGAAATAAGCTTTAAATAAGCTGATCTGAAATCAGTGCAGGTTAGTAGAAACAGGACATGTAGCATTAGGAGAGCTGACACATTTAAAAGAATAGTTATGAGCTCACAGCCATAACTAGCCACCGTAAGCCCTAAAGGAAGGTATTAGAATTGGAATATTGTACTACAGAAGTACAACAAGGGGGAGACAAAGGACATCTTCAGTCAAGAAGAACAAAGGCCAGGTTCCCAGGTTCTTACATGCTTAGGGGAAGCGGGAGGTTCCATGTGACCTAGCCAACATGGTCCTGACTTGGAAGAATTGCGCTAGACAACCTACAACTCAAAGTTCTGGATCCAGGGAAGGGAGCACAGCTAGAAGGTCTATGATCTAATGTCGGCACTACAGATCTGTTTCTGAAACACCTGCTCTGTGAATCTGAACTCCAGAGTGGAAAAGTAAATAGAGAGATAGAGTCTTGTACTCAGTCTGAAAGAAACACCAGCCAGCACTTCTAACTGACACAAACACTGTGTCCCTATCTTAAGGTAGCTGCTCAGAAACCTTCTTTAAAAAAACAAAAAAGAAAGAATTAACTTATTTTGAATCTCAAATTAAGCTGCCTATGAACCCTGAAAACACTCGGTAGCCCAGATAAGCCTCAAACTTAAGACCATTCATGCTGAGCACCAACACAGCAGCTCACAACCATCTCTAACTTCAGATCTAGAGAATCCAATGTCCTCTTCTGGCTTCTATGGGCACTGCATACCCATGGCACTGACAAACACTCAGGTACAAATCACACACACAAAATAAATAATGATGAAGGGATTAACTAGAAAGACCAGAGGGAGCTGTTAGAAGAAAACCAAAAAAGCTCTGGCTGGCCTTGCAGTCTCAGAGCCAAAGGAACAAACAGATGTCAGACACTGTGCTCCACAGACCATGGAGTGGGAGGGCAAGGATGGACAAGTTTTCAGTTCAGGTTTAAACAAGACCTGACAAACAAAAACCAATACAACTTCACTCTTCTGTTTTAGCCAAACAGGTTTTTTGCTTTTAAAGTTCAGAACAGTAAAGGGTTTTTTGAACAATGGGTCTTTAGAAAATAATGGGGTTTCACGTCAGGAAATCCTGTTGACAATATCTGGTTCCAACATGAACCTGTCACCGATTCCATGGAGAAAATGCAGAAATATTTTGTGCCCTGAGAAGAGACAAGGCAGGAGTTTCTTCTTAAGCAACCGAAAAGTCTGTCTTGGGCCTATGAAATAACAAAATAACCTTTTCCGAGGAGATGGAGAGATGGCCTAACAGTTAAAAGCACTGGCTTTTCTTCCAGAGCAGCCACACTCAGTTCCCAGCACCACGTGGTAGCTCCTGTCAGTAACCCCAGTTCCAGGTAATCCAATGTCCTCTTCTGGCCGCTATGGGCACACAGACATACGTGGCAGTAAACACCCATTCACATAAAACAAAGACTACATTTTTTTTTTCAAAATTAAAAATCTAGACCTTTTTCCTAAAGTGAAATAACCCAGAAAATTTTACTTTCATCATATTTAATTGCAATCTCAAAAATTAAGTCAATACTTTGCATTCTTTTTTTCCTTCTTTAATTATTTTAATTAGCTTAGAAACTAAAAGAAAAAAAATCTTCTCAAAGAAATGGCTAAGAACTGGCAAGATGGCTCTGGACTGAGGCAGCTGCTGCCAAGCCTGACAGTCTGAGTTCAATCCCCAAAACCCATGTGGTAATAAACGAGAAGAATTTCCTCACACAAGTTGTTTGCTCACTTCTATGTCATGCAAGCACCACAAACACATGAACACACATAAAACTAATAAATACAATTTTTAAAATGTTTCAAAAGAAAAAAGTATCAGAAATATCCTCTCCTCCTCCCCAAAAAATAAGGATACAGAAAAAAAGCCTTTGTGGGCAATGTTAGAACACAATAGGGAGTGTGAGCAGAACAGTGATTTTTTTCATAAAATAAATCTGAAGGCTGGAGAGATGCTCAGTAGTTAAGAGCACTGACTGCTCTTCCAGAGGTCCTGAGTTTGAGTTCCAGCAATCACATGGCGGCTCACAACCATCTGTAATGGGATTTGATCCCCTCTTCTGCATGAAGACAGAACACTTATATAGAGAGAGATAAAACAAATAGGTCTTCTTAAAAATAAAAATAAATCTCACTTGGGGGAGAAAAAACAATTAAGAGACCCCAAGTGACAAGGAGATGCTCCCATCTATAAACTGGACAGCAGAGCACAGTCTCCAAGGGCAGGAGAACGACATTTTCTAGGGTCACATACCACAGTCCTTTGCTTATTCGGCAAGAAAACCCGGATAGTATTGCTTGTCTTAGAAGAATCCGTGAGTTTGCCATCATCAGAGGCCCGACGCTGATAGCCAAACTGCTGAACAATTGTAGGGGAGATGCAACTAGAGCCATCAAACACAGCATCTTTGAGTCCGAAACCATTGCTGATCGTCTTCCAAGCTCCCTGTATGTGCTCCATTGATGCAATTTCAACAGTATTTATACCTGAAAGACAAATAATTATAATTCTAGAGAAAAAGTACTTAACCCAAGAACACAATATAGAAAGTTGTGAAAACAGTGATATACAGCTTTTTGTAATCTGAGAGCAAGTTAGTCAGGAAAGAAATATAGTGGTATATTTCCATAAAATGAAAGAAAAAGAGACCAAAATTCAAAGCTAACCTAGAGCATAAGCCAAGATCGCCTGGCATCAAGTCCATATTTTTCATATATATTTATTTTCTTTGATTACAATGTATAAATAAATTGGGTCATCACCTCTGTCCATGAGCAATATATTTTAAACTCTGAGAATTATGCACTGGGGAGTAGGGAGTCCTGCCTCCAAGAGAAAAGCAGAAAACTTAATTCCCAGGATGCACTGTAGATACCATATGTGTATATTTTTATGGATAAGCTTTCTCATTTAATTTGTATAAGAACTTCAGCTTTTAAATCTTCATTTTACTTTCTCTTTAAATCAGAGAAATCACCCTAGCTGTCCCAAAATTCCCAGATTCCATATCTATTTACAAAGTCCATGAATTTTCCACTATAACATTCAGCATTCAGTTTGGGTGCAGAACCAAAGAAGAAAACCGGTCATTTAACCCATCACAATCTGATGTTTTAACCACGTAACATGCCTCAGGCATAAGGACTAGGAATGCCCAGACACTTGCAAGTCAGCAAGCAGGCAAAGTAAATGGTTCTCCTCCTCTAGAAAACTATTAGGTTAACAGAGAATCCCCCTTCAAGCCTTCTGTCAGACATTTTTGTCTATCTAGCAAGAGCTAGAATTCACCAGGAGCCTCTATTGTGAGGCAGAATACAGAGCATGCATGTACACATACATATATGCATGCATGCACACATAGCACATATAGAAATTTACATATATACATATGACCCATTCCTATTATCCACCTTGATATGTACAGTTAGATACTAATAGAAGTGATGTCCCATCTAGAGCAGAGAGAATTCTTACAACATACTCTGAGTGTCCAGACTAAGATGCAGACTTGGGCAGCTCTAACTCCACAGCTCTTACTGTCTCACATACAGTCATGACACACAAATCATTTAGTCGGGGATGAGATGGCTAGAATTAAAGAAAATGTAATTTATACCTCATTTTCAACCAGAACTTTCTCCCTGACTTCCCACTATGTGCTAAATTTTCAGCCCATGAAAAGAAACTGGGGACTAACTGCAACCAGACTCCTGTGCCACATCTGTGGGTCCACAGCCATCGACTCGACCAATTGTAAACCAAAATTGTGTGTGTGTGTGTGTGTGTGTGTGTGTGTCTACACTGAACATTTGCAGACTTCTTTTTCGTCACTGTGTAACTATCTGCACAACATTTACACTAGATTAGCAATCCTGAGTTCTCTGGGTGGAGTGGACTTACATCAGAGACACATGCAGGGCCCATGCAAATACTATTCATTAGGGACCTGAACAAATGCAGACTGTGCATCATGTGACCCCCTTGCTTAAAACTCAGAATAAACTCTGAACCCCTTAACCAGGCCTCTAAAACTGCTTTCAGAACATGCCAGTCATACTGGTAACAGTAACGGTTTAATCCCAACACTTGGAAGGCAGACACAGGTGGATCTCTGTGTGGGGTCATTCTGGTCAAAACACCCAGTTCCTAGATAGTCAGAGCTACAAAGTGGAACCTTGTTTTTAAAAGAAAGCAAACAAACCCACCAGAACATACCAGTATTCATACCTCAGAATTTCTTATTCCCTTCACCCAAAAGAATGAAAATTCCACAAACAGTCAAGATGGCCTTTCCACTACCTGTCTCCACCAAGATAGCCTTTTAAAGAGTCCTTACCTGACACTCCAGCCAAAAGAGTCTACTCTCCTTCCCCCAGCAAACAAACCTGATTAATTCTCAGTGCGACATTTATTATTACAAAGACTGTTTATAAATGTCAAAAACAAAAAATAAATTTAAAAACAAACACATACATACATACATACACACATACATAAATGTCTGCTTTGTGAGCAGAGCTCACTGGTATATTCTTAGTACTTGGACCAGTACCTGCAACACAAAGGCACCTAACTTAAAGCTTTGTGTAATTCTGTGAGTTTTCAGGCATTCCACTGCTGTAATACACTAAATTTTAATTCTTTACACAGTAACTGTTAGTTATTATATGACCTTACTTATCATTGTGACTTGATTTTAAAGTGGAAGAAGTCATGATAACTATAATTTCTATGATCATTTTAAATCAACCAAAGTGAGCTATCAACTGAAATTAAAAAAACTAACCAAAATCAAGCATAGTAATCCCTTTAATCCCAGCACAAGGAGGCAGAGGCAGGCAGACCTCTGTTAAGTAGGCCAGCTAGCTAATCTACATAGGACAGCCAGGGCCCTGTACAGAGACCCTGTCTCAAAAAAAAAAAAAAAAAAAAAAAAAGAAGAAGGAAAAAGAAAAGAGGAGGAGGAGTGGGAGGAGCAGGAGGAAAGGAAAAGGAAAAACTAAACAGCAGTCGTTCTAAGTCTATAACATTAAATATTAAAATGTATTAAGAAAACTGCTAGAAGATGCAACATAAAATTATAATTACAAGCAGGTTCCATTAAAAAAAAAAACCACACAGAAATATTGGGCAGAAGAGATGGTTCAGAGGTTAAGAGTAAGTACTGCTGACATAGAGGACCCCGTGCCGGCAAGTACATAAGTAGTCTGCTGACATCTAAGGAAAGGATTACTAGATCAATAAAACTATATACAGCTCTTCCCTTTGTTGGCCATTGCTGGAGTTTAATTCTTTGTGACTCTGACCAAAGCAAGAACCATAGAAGGCTTTGACTGCAGCTTCTCACACTCAGAAGAACATTATGACTTTTCCTTTTTCCAAAGAGCAGAGACAGAGGCCTAGCATTAGACATATACCCACCCTAAAAGATGATGACATTCAGGTTGTCCAAGGGCACTACAGAAGTCAGCAGAAGTAATTCAGATTTACAGTATAAAATGACGCCATCTACTCTGTACATGTGCAGTGGGAAAAGACTGTGGTACACTGCTATGTGGGCAGTCATCCCAGAAAAGTGATTAGCACGGGCTAAAGTTGGACAAAGGCT
Organism: Rattus rattus; assembly: GCF_011064425.1. Lineage (NCBI taxonomy): Eukaryota > Metazoa > Chordata > Mammalia > Rodentia > Muridae > Rattus > Rattus rattus. Next base: position 31,066,954 of record NC_046159.1, on the reverse strand, counting down.
CAAGGGGGTTGGGGGAGCATGGAACAGAAAGACAAAAGCCTAGGGGAAAAAAAGGAAAAACACAAAGAACAGACAAATGAGATGTAGGAACAGAGTTATCTTATATACAATTCTTGCTAAAAACTGGGTGAATAAAAAGTTATACTGTCTTTTTTTTTTTTTTACATTTTAAAATTAGATTTTGGATGACTTTTATGTTAAGGCATTTCCGTTTGTTTAACTGACCAGTCAATAGTATATCCACTTTCTGTCATCGCCTTCTGGGGTTGGGAGTAGATACAGAAAGCATGGGATGTGCTACTGCTTCACCTCTCTTAGAAATAACAAATACTTCTCAAATTTACAAAGGATAAAGACACAGACTGATAAAAGTAACCAACACTAGCGGGTGTAACTTTTCTTTCTTTCCTTCCACCCACACAGCACACTCTAGATTGGAAAGCACTCTACCACCAAGCCACATCCCCAGTTTTGTAACATGCCTAACAGTCTCATTATTAAGTCTACTCTATAATATTAATGAAAAGTTTTAGACTACTTATGTTTTATATGCCTTTGAAAAACAGAACTGGAGAGACGGCTCAGCAAAGAAAGAGAGACAGAGACAGAGAGAGACAGACCACACCAGGTCAGGTGGTAGGTAGTACAGGTCTGTATATGCCTAGCACTTCAGACACAAAGCAGGAATATGGAGAGTTCAAGACCAGCCTGATCTACATAGCAAGACCCTTACTCAAAACAAAAGACTCAGGCCATGGGAGGAGGCACATAGGGCTCTGATTATAGACCAGCATGAACTGTAAAGACAGACCAGATGCTATTTCAACAGGCCCAACACTTGAGCCTAACGTATGACTCAACGTCTGACTACAAAACCTGGCAGCTTCCTTCCCAGCTCAGCAACCAGACTCAGAGAGCTTCCCCATCACACCACGATGCTCAGCAAAGCTCACTTGTGCTCTAAGACCATACTCAGTTCTTAATCCTGTCCTGTTAACTAAGCAGATTAGCAGAGAACTTCTAATATGAAGGACAGAGACCAAACCACATAGATGGGGACCTGATTATATATCAGACTAAGAATACATAGAATCATCATTTATTTTTTATTTTTATAATAACAAGAAAACAAGACTCCAGAAGTCTTAGCCAAAGGATCAGGAATGGCTTCAAATCTCAACATCGGAAGAAATGTCTGATACAGTATGAAAGAAAACTATAAAGAAAGGTAAAAGAGAGAGCTTTTTCTAACATTCATGATTCATGAGCTTTACTGTCCATGGTCCCTTTCTGAAGGGCCTCATTATTCACATAAGTCAAGAAAGAAAATAACCTAAGACACAGGAAGCAATAGGACACTGAATATAGAATGAAGCAAAGGAAATTCCCAGCAGGCTAGGGGAGGGAATTCCTGGATGACATACATGTGCCAAACATAGGAGCCCTTAATGACCTAAGTCGAGAAACATCAAACCACCACTAGCAATATTTATATACACCAAAGGGTTTTTTTTTTTCCTTGTCTTCTAAGGAAAAAAGAGAAAACAGCAGATAACCCACATTTTAAGTTTCCATGCATCTATGGTCCTGCTGACAACACAGCTCACCTCAAAAGAAATGAGAGAGAATTTATTCTGAGTCAAAAATGAGTGGCAGCAGTCCAGGAACAAGGACTTATGTGGCCTCAAATGACATGCTTCACCACAGAAGTGACTGACTGCAGGAGAAAGAAGTCATATGTCAGAGCACTTACTGAGTTCACTGGCAGGGACACAGCAAGGGGACGCAAGAGGAGTGGGCAGCTCTACTACAGGCTCCAGATCCACCCAAGCCACATCTACTCTGGGGATGGGTGGAACCTAATGGTCTGTTCAGAGGACAGTTCAGAGATTTTGCTTGATATCAACCAGACTCTTTGGTCAAATATATGCTTGGACAATCAATGACTATTAAGAGGACTAAAAGTAGCCCAAGATAATTCACTCAGGACATTCTAACTCTCCACAATTAAAGAAGTTCTAATTCAGCCTTCTAGAATCTTCTACACAGGTATGTTTTTTGTTTTACTTTTGTTTTCTGGGAACTTAGCCCCTTAAGCTTATTATCTTCCCCATGGAGGAAGCAGTAAGGCCTGTGCTGGGTTCTGAGAACTTCCTGGTGGCTGAACATGAGTGACATAATCCAACAGGGCAGCACTTCACAAAACACAGGACACACATACCTCCTGAATGACTTTAAGGAATATGGGGTATGGCACTGACTACTACCAATGACCCTAAGAAGGGCTTGAAGGGGAGAAAGCCTCAGCTGGTGCTAGGACTTGGTTTGCATTTCTTTAATACTTCCTAATTTCTTTCCAGCTCAAAACCCTGGAGAAACCAGATAGCTAATTAAAGTAACACTGCTGACTTTCTTTTACCAAAACAGTACAGAAAGTGTAGTATTATATGCAACTCTCTTAGCAGGTCTGCTCAATTTCCACATTCTTACAAGTACTTAAGGGCTAGAGAGATGGCTCAGTAGTTAAGAGCACTGACTGTTCTTCCAGAGGTCCTGAGTTCAATTCTCAGCAACCACATGGTGGCTCACAACCATCTGTAATGGGATTCTGGTGTGTCTGAAGACAGTGACAGTGTACTCATACATACAATAAATAAATCTTAAAGAAAAAAAAGTACTTATAACATTACTGTCCCTTGATTTGTGGTAAAATAATAAATAAATATAAATAGTGAAACGGGGCCATTGGAGTGGATAAAAACATTTGTCATTCAAGCCTGAGTGCAATATCCAGGAACCACAGTGGATAGTGACACATAGCTCTTATAAGTTGTCCTCTGACCTCCACATTTGAGCCATAGCAAGCACATATGCAATTACATATCATACACACAAAACAATCACAAATAAATAAAAATGTAAGAAAAGAGTGAGGGCCAATAAGATGCTCAGTGTGTAAAAGGCTTGACATTAAGCCTGTCCTGAGTTTGATTACCTCGACTCACAAGGTTAACAATAAGAACCAGCATCAAGCTGCCCTCCGACCTCCACATGTGTCCCGTGGCACAAATACACACACTCACATACACACAAACTCACACAAAATGAAGGAATACATAAACATAAAAATTAAATTTTAAAAGCTGTCGTTGGGTGCAGTGCAGTATATTTTAAGTACAGCAGTTCACTGCTGTTAGGTGAGAAAGGCAAAGGCTAAAGTTAACGGAACACTATGCTAGTAGAAATGGTGTCCTTTACATAAAATGACCTTGTACTTAACAGATCCTAGAGCGCAGGGAGGCTAAAAGATGGCACTGGAGCCCCTGGAACTGGAGTTACAGATACTGAATTGTGAGCCACAACGTGAGGACTGGGACCATACCCCAGTCCTCTTCAAGACCATGGAGCTCTGAAGCTCTTAACCTCTTTTTTTTTTTTGGTTCTTTTTTTCAGAGCTGGGGACTGAACCCAGGGCCTTGCGCTTCCTAGGCAAGCGCTCTACCACTGAGCTAAATCCCCAACCCCAGCTCTTAACCTCTTAACCTCTGAGCCATAACTCTAGCCCCACCCACAGACTTTTTTTTTTTTTTTTTGGTTCTTTTTTTTGGAGCTGGGGACTGAACCCAGGGCCTTGTGCTTCCTAGGCAAGCGCTCTACCACCCACAGACTTTTAAACAAAACTAATCACCGTAAAATTCTAGACCAGATCTAAAGCCTGTCTGTTCACTTCCTCTCTCCTGCACCTCCAGGTCTCTTGCTAAACAAAGCACCTAGCAGTGCCTGTCCTCTGTCATCTCTCCTGCTTCAAAGCAGACATCAAGGGTCATTTCATAAGTTGCGTGGCTTCTCCAGCCCTTTTTGTTTTTCAGACAGGGAGCCTCACAGGATAGCCCAGCCTCGCCTCAAATTGGAGCGTCTCTAGCCTTCACCTCTTGAGTTCAGGGATCACACAAGTGTACCACACAGCTGACTGTTCACAGCCAGTCTGCAGAGTTCTCTTTCAGTAAAGTGAGATACACAACCTACAGTCCTCTTTAAAGAAACAACAGTTATCTCCCTCACATTCTAACCCCAATCTTGACAAATTACTGCAAGGATCCAAGCTGGAACTTGATCTGAAACGGAGTCACTGAGCATGAGGTTCTTAAAACTGAAAACAGACAAACTCATGAGCATGTTGGGCCATGCGTATCAATACACAGGTCACTGTTAAAGAGGCAGTAATCTCCACATTCATCTAGGGTTTCAACCAATCCTTTCTACACTCATTTATGGTTTTTAATCCTGTGATAAAATATCATGAACAAAAACAGCTTGGGGAGAAAGGGTGCATTTCATCTTACCGCCTGTATTCCATCATCCAGGGAAGTCAGGGCAGCATCAAAAGCTGAGGCCATAAAGAGTGCTCTTTGCTGGCTTGCTCCCCCTGGCTTGCTTTCTTACACTCCCGGGAAACCCACAGTGGACTGGGCTTTCCCATAATCAATCACTAATTAAGAAAATGCTCCACAGGCTAGGATACAGACCAATGCTATGGAGGCATTTTCAACTGTGGCCCCCTTTTCTCAGATTACTCTAGCTTGTGTCAAGGTGACAAAAATTTTTTAAAAATATATAAAAGTTACAAAATTAAAAATCAAATAACCAGAGCTGGAGAGATAGCTCAGTGGTTAAGAGCACTGACTGTTCTTCCTAGAGGTCCTGAGTTCAAATCCCAGCAACCACATGGTGGCTCACAACCATCTGTAATGAGATCTGATGCCCTCTTCTGGTGTCTGACGACAGCTACAGTATACTTATACATATTAAATAAATAAATCGGGGTTGGGGATTTAGCTCAGTGGTAGAGCGCTTGCCTAGGAAGCGCAAGGCCCTGGGTTCGGTCCCCAGCTCCGAAAAAAAGAACCAAAATAAAATAAAATAAAATAAATAAATAAATCTTTAAAAAAAAAATCAAATAACCAGAATACTGTAATGTAAATTTTTTGTAGAAAATGACAGGCTGATCCTAAATTTCAGATGGAAACACAAATGACACAGAGAAGCCAAAACAATCTCATTTTTGTTTTGGGTTTTGTTGTTGTCAGGATCTAGACTATAGAATAGACTGGAACTTTCAGTTTACCACAAGTTAACCTTGAACACACCTCTTTTCTGGCCTGAGAGCATGCGTATTTCATGTAGTGCACAGAAATACACACACATACTCATAAAATAATAAATCTTTAAAAGTGATTAACTTTAAAAAATTATATCATTTATCTTTAGTTTTATTTATTTATGTAGTGCACAGAAATACACACACATACTCATAAAATAATAAATCTTTAAAAGTGATTAACTTTAAAAAATTATATCATTTATCTTTAGTTTTATTTATTTATTTATTTAAATATATGGGTATTTTGTCTGAATGCATGTCTGTACATCATGTGCATGCCTGGTGCCTACAGAAGCCAGAAGTGGACATCGGATCTCCTGGAACTGGAGTTCCAGGTGGTTGTAAGTCTCCCAGTGTGAGTGCTGGGAACCAGGTCCTCTAGGAGAGCATCGTGTCCTTAACTGCTGAGCCCTCTATAGCCTCACTATAGGTCTCACTATGTAACCCTGGCTGGTCTGGAACTTGCTATGTAGGAGACCAGGCTGGCTGCCTGCCTCTGCCTGCCAAGTACCGGGATTAAGGACACGCACCACTATACACAGAAAACTTTATTATACATATATTTTGCCATAATTTCTTTTAGTACAGTTAATTGAATCTATTGTGTCATTTTAAAAAAGCATGCTGATCACTAAAAGTGGAACATTACTAAAGTTAAAGGTACTAAATCTGAAGTTCCTGGGATAGTCACACAACTTCATTATCTTAGTGGCTTCTTCATTGTGACAGCAAGGATGGGTAACACTGTATCAACTTCTACTCACAGCATGAAGTCTCAAGTAATTTCAAGACATCAATTTAAACAAAAAAATCCTATTCTCAATGTACAAAATAAAATCTAATAAAATTATCCTTTTACCTTTCAAAAAAGTCTGTCCAGAACAATTTTTTAATCAACTAAAACTATAGGACTTCCAAGTAATTTTAAAAAATTTTTATCATTTTATTTTGTATATGGAGGGCAGGATATTTGCATGAGAGTATAGGTGTCTATGGACCTACAGGCAGTAGATGCCCTGGAGTTGGAGTTACACGTGGTTGTGAGCCAACTACTTTAGGTGCTGGGAACTGAACTCAGATGCTCTGCAAGAACAAGCCTTCTGAAGTGCTGAGCCATGGCTGCGGCCCAAGTGGTTTCAATAACCTTAAAACATAAGATTCCATATCAGCATTATTCCAAATAGCCAAAGGGGGGGGGACCCCAAAGTCCATTAAGTGGCATGGGTACATAATCTAAGCAATAGACTGGTAGTACTTGATTATAAAAAGTAATGAGGAGTTGTAGGGTAGGATAAAAATATATATACACATAATACTGCCTAAGATTAAATAAAAAGTACTTTTTTAAAAAGAAACAACAACAACAACAAATTAAATGCTAGTAGAGAAGCCCCTTATCCTATGGGTGTATATTTCCAGACCTCAGTAATGCCAGGGCCCACGGCTAGGACTTAGTAAGTTCTAATCAACTTCCCAATGCCCAGCTTGTCATATGGGATGGTTAAACTGTGAGGCGCAAAAGCAGAGTCTCTTACTCCTTCACAGCATAAATGACTACAACTCGCACACTTCTTTTCTTAGGTTCCTTATTTGCTTCTCTTCAGCTTATCCTCTGCAAAACGAGCCATTATCAAGTAAAATAAGGGCAGTGTGGGTGCCAATCTGCAATACCACACAGAGGATCTGATAAACAAGACAGCAGCTATGTGACTGGAGGGAAGAAGCAGTTAGAGCACAGGTATACTGAACCAGGAGATGACTCATGTCCCAGGCAGAACAGAAAAGATGGTGTGAGATTTCATCATGCTACCCCAAATGGCACACAATTTAAAACTCAAGAATTGTTCCTTTCTAATTGTCCAGCTAATATTTTAAGAACACAGTTAACACAGGTATGTTCTTAATAGGAAAATACTGGGAAAAGCAAACTGAGGACAAGAGTGTCAGTTCATTTTCAGCTGTGACAAAAGAACATGATACATAATTTGTATAGAAGCTTATTTTGGCTCGTGGTCTGGAGGCTAGAAAGCCAACCGTATGTCAGTGTCTGCTTGGCTTCTGCTCAGGGCCTTTGCTTCAGCTCATAGCCAAAAGCAGAAGGGAAGCAGAATATGCCAAAGAGACAAAGCGCAGGCCTTCATACTTTAATACAGTCACTTTTGAGAGGATGAAGAGAGGGCTCAACCCTCAGGCTGTTCTTCTTGAGGAACTGGGTTCAGTTCTTAGCACCCACATGGCAGTGAACAACCATCTGTATCTCTAGTTCTTTTTTTTTTTTTTTTTTTTTTTTTTTTTTTTTTTCGGAGCTGGGGACCGAACCCAGGGCCTTGCGCTTCCTAGGCAAGCTCTCTACCACTGAGCTAAATCCCCAACCCCTGTATCTCTAGTTCTAAGGGAACTGATGCCTTCTTCTGGCTCCTGTGGGCGCCAGGCATATACATGGTGCACAGACACACACACAAGCAAAACACACATATAAATAAAAAATAGTAATTTTTAAAAGTCACTCTCATGATAATAAACTCAGACCAGCAAAAGAAGACTCCTAGTCAGTAATTACATTCCAGCATGGTTTTGGTTAGGACAAAGCACATCCAGAGCACCGTGAGGGAAACAGCACTGCACATGTGAAAACACGGGAATGTTAGGCATTGGGCTAAGCCAAAGTCCAAATACTGACTCTATTCATAAAAAAAGGCTCCAAATTGGCAAATTCATATAAATAGTATGATAATGTGCCATAGTCTCTGTTTCTCAGAATGTTAAGGACAGAAGACTACCGGGAAGCAGTAAGTATGAAGTCAGCTAGATAAAGCAAGATAAAGTAAAGGGAAAGAAAGGGAACTATAAGAAAAGGGGGAACAGAAACAAAGAACAAGTAAAAGGCAGAATAGTGGTTCCCTAATACCAGTTTTATTTTGGAGGTGATAAAAACATTTTACAATTCACTAAGTGAGAGCTGGAACAATATCTAAGGGGTTAAGATCCCTTCTCTTCTGAAGAATCAAGGTCAGTTCTGGCCTTTGCCAGACAGCTCACACTGCTAGTTCCAGGAGATCCTATGCCCTCTTCTGGACTCAGAAGACAACTGTACACAATAGGACAGACAGACAGACATACAGACAAGACACACACACACACACACACACACACACACACACACACACACACATATATTTTAAAGGACTTTCCGTGATAGGTATACTAAAATCCACATATTATAAACTTTGCACAATGTTACACACCCCTAATCGCAGCCAACAGTACAGGCAAAAATAAGTTCAAAGTCATACTAAGGCTACATAAGTTCAAGGCCAGTCTCAGACACATGAAACTCTGCCTCAATAAATAAAGGAATCCAATCTATCAATAATATTAAATGAGTATTACAAGGTGCTATGGCTTGAATCTGAACTCTCAGAAGATCCTTGAAGAGTGTAATATTGTAAAACACTACTGAGAAAAAGGTTCAGTGGGTAAAGTATTTGTAACACATGTATGAGAATCTGAGTTAGAATTCCCAGCACCCATATTAAGGCCAGACGGGTTTGGCAGCACATCTGTAATCTGAGCACTCAGGATAAAGCAAGACAATAAGCTAGACTGGCCAAACATGCCAGCTCCAGGTTGAGTTAGAGACTCTTGTTTCAATATATAAGGTGAAAAATGATCCAAGAAAGACACCTCATTTCATCCATACCCACAAACTGGGACATGCACCTGAACATGCCACACAAACCTGTGCAAAGTGAACACATGTCTCCCAAACACACACACACACACACACACACACACACACACACACACACACACACAATAATTCAACACTGTTTTTTCTGAACTGCTTCCCTAGAAAGCAACTGTCACTGGGAACCATAAAAATATAAAGTTCAGGGATTGGGAAAGAAATAGAGAAGGGTGATTTGATTAGGAAAATGGGAAGAGAGAGGCTCAAATTAGAAAAGGCAGAAAACAGAAGAAGGCAGAAAAGTAAAGTGCCTGAAAAAATCATAAGCAATCATATTACTATCTTCCCCCCCCAAAAAAGCTATAAAAAAGAATGAGACCATAAAGCAAAAACCTCCAAGGCAGACAGACAGAGAGAGAGAGAGAGAGAGAGAGAGAGAGAGAGAGAGAGAGAGAGAGAGAGAGAAACAGAGACAGAATGAGAATACTACTACCTCCAAGTCAAAGACCATTAAGCAAAATCCCCAAGGCAGGCATAAGAAGCCATCTTTTGAGTTGTTGTTCAAGGCTGTCCAAAGACTCCCCAAATATTAGAAGCTACTGCCCTTGTTTACACACCTCCACCCCAAGGGTGAAAATTAAGTTGCTACTGCTGAAGACACCATGCATGATACAAGGCCCAAAGACCCCCTGAGCTGAAACTGACCTAAATGCTTCCTATCTGAGGCACCATGCAAGCTTTCAAAGGTGGGAAGCAACCAACATTCCTACCCAGCTATGACGCCTATGAACCACAACAATGACCAGCATGGCATCAGATGCCCTGGAATGGAGTTACAAGCAGTTTAGAACTGTGATGTGGATGCTGGGCAATGAACCCAGGTCCTCTGTAAGCGTAGCAAGTGCTCTAAACTCCAGCTCCCTATTTCTTTTTATGTCACCCACTACCCTCTAATATCTATTTCCAGAATAACATATGTGATCATCTGGTCAGTTCATCAGAGCCACTATTCATTGATGGGCCATATGTGCTATGAAGTTATGCTCAGACCTGGAACCCTAACAACTACGAAGAAACTATAGAACCAGCAGAGTAACTGTTGACTGGCAATTAACTCAAGTCTAGTTTATCAAACAAACTGCAAAGAGAAGCCATTGTTAACACTGCAATAAGAGAATTACAGTTACTTTAAGGTTCTTAACTGGCTTTATTTATTTATTTTTGGTTAATGCAACTGGACAAAATAATAGGTTTCATGGTGTTTTTTCATGCATGCATATAATATATGTCAATGCAGAGGATTATGAGTAACTTTCATTTTGGTTTTAGGTTGTAATTTTAGTTTTAGGGTTTTTGTTTTGTTTGAGAAAGTCTATGTAGCCTTGCCTGGTCTTGAACTCAATGTTGTCTAGACTGGCCCTGACCTTTGAGCAATCATTCATTGTCAGCCTCCCAAGTGCTGGGATTACATGTGCCACCTACAAGTGGCATTACAGCTAAGACACAGTGTTTTAGTTATTGTTCTCTTTCTGTGATGAGACACCATGACCAAGGCTACTTATAAAAAGAGAACACTTAATTGGGGACTTGCTTTCAGCTTCAAAGGGTTAGTTGATAACCATCATGGTAGAATGGTGGCAGCTAGGCAGGCATGGCTCTGGAGCAGTGGGTAAGAGCTTACTTACCTCCTGATCCACAGGCAGTAGACAGAGAGAGAACAGGCCTGGTATCCTGCTTTAAACCCTAAAAGTTCACCCCCAATGACACACCTTCTCCAACAAGGGCACAGCTCTTACTCCTTCTGGGGTTTTTTGCTGTTATTGCTGTTGTTTGGGTTGGAGAGTTGTTTTTGTTTTTAAAGACAGGGTTTCTTTGTGTATCCCTGGCTGTTCTGGAACTAGCTCTGTAGACCAGAGTATAATCAAATTCACAGAGGTGGCCTGCCTCCGCCTCCTGAGTGCTAGGATTAAAGGCAAGTGCCACCACTGTCCAGCTAATCCTTAAATAGTCCACCTAGTTCCTAGTCCAATTAGGAACCAAACATTCTAATAATAAACCTATGGGGGCCATTCAAACTACCACACCCAATAAATAATGGGCTTTTTAACTATGATTCTAAAATCAGGCAACACCTCACTCTATAAGACAGGATACGTGTTTTATATAGCTCCAGTGAGGGCTGGAGAGATGGTTCAGTGGTTAAGATCACTAAGTGTTCTTCCAGAGGTCCTGAATTCAATACCCAGCAACCACATGGTAGTTCACAACCATCTGTAATGGGATCCGATGCCCTCTTCTGGTGTGTCTGAAGACAGCTACGGTGTATTCATATAAATAAAATAAATAAATGTTTAAAAAAAAAAGAATAAAGTGAGGATGGCAACACAGCTGAGTAAAAGCACATGCCACCAAGCCTAATGACCTGAGTTCATCTCTGGATCCCATATGGAACAAGGAGAACTGGTACAGGTTGGCTACGGTGGAACTGGGTATGTTGGACCACATCTTCAATGGTAACATTCAGAGGGCAGAGACAGAAGGGTGTCTTTGAGACCAGGGGTACACAGTGAGACCTTTTCTCAAAAATTAAAAAATAAATAAATAAATAATGGAAAGCAACTGAGAACAACATACAATCCCACCCCATCATTTACATACACACATGACTAAGCATACCTATGTAAGTGCACACACATACACAGAAAAAAATGAAACCTAAAGAAGGAAGAAATAGAAGAGTGGACAACTTGTAATACAGACAGGCAGACAGGCACTTGGGAGGCAGAGACAGGCAAATCTCTGTGAATTCAAGTAGCCTGGTCTACAAAGTGAGTTCCAGGACAGCCAGGACTATGGGGGGTGGAGGGGATATGAGTAAGTGAGTGAATTAATTAATTAATTAATTAAGGAGTCTTTCGCCTGCTGTCTTAGATAAACTGGCCCCTTTGACTGGCTGACATCTTTGTCTTTTAACTGGCCCATTAAGGAGTTCAGCTGATTAGTAGAATCTGGCACAAGCTATCTGGTCTTCTGTGGTCTTGTGCAAAAAGCTAGTCCAAAACAATAGTCTTCTGTGAATTTTATTAACCAATACCCAAATGAAAGACTGGGGAGACGACACAGTTGATAAAGCACTTGTCACTCAAGTATCAGGACATCAGTCTGGATTTTCAGCACCAGTAAAAAGCTGGGAGTAGCAATTTATCTACAATCCTACCACTGGAGAGACAGCAACATGCAGATCCCTGAAATTCACATAGCCAAATCAATGAGGCTCTAAGATCAACAAAAGACTTGGTCTCAAAAATAAGGTGGGGCTGGAGAGATGGCTCAGAGGTTAAGAGCACCGGCTGCTCTTCCAGAGGTCCTGAGTTCAATTCCCAGCAACCACATGGTGACTCACAACCATCTGTAATGGGATCTGATGCCCTCTTCTGGTGTGTCTGAAGACAGCTACAGTGTACTTGTATATGATAAATAAATAAATCTTAAAAAAAAAAAAAATAAGGTGACTAGTAACTGAGCAAGACAACTGACATCAATCTCTGATCAAAACACTCACCATACCCATGCATGCACAAACCCTCACAACATCCAACTGAAACCATTAGGAAGCTCTACTGTGCAAAAGAATTCCAAAGTCTGATTTTCTACAAATGCTTGGCATATCCCTTCAAAGTTTCTCAAATTACAAACAAAACCAAGTACCTGAATTCAATCCCCAGCACTGCACTGCTAGAAAGAGAGAGAGAGAGAGAGAGAGAGAGAGAGAGAGAGAGAGAGAGAGAGAGAGAAAGAAAAAGTTTTATTGTCAAAAATCAGTTGGCTAGCTGGGTAATGAAGCACACACCTTCAGTCCCACCCAGCACTCAGGCACCTCCCAGAGGTAGGTGGATCTCTCTAAGTATGAGGCCAACCTGGTCTACAGAGCTACACAGAGAAATGCTATCTCAAAAGACCGAGAAATAAATTAATTAATTAATTAATTAATTAATTAATTAAAAAAAAAACAAATAGTAAAAAAAAATAAAAATTAGCTGGCAACAAGAAATTTCAAATTCAAGCATCAGAGCCTCTGTACCTTAGGCAAATACTCTATCACTGAGCTACATCCTTAGTTTCCAAAAACTCTGCAAAAGAGATACTGTGCATTTAATCACAGAGAACTCTGCCCGATTCAGTTCCTAGCACCCATGGTGGGAAGCTCATGATCACCCATAATGTAACTTCAGTTCCTGAGAGATTTGATGCCTCTGGCTTCTGTGGACATCAGCACTTAGTTATACATACACACACAAACACATAACACACACAAACAGATAAGTGAGTGAATGAATTCAAGAAATCAAATTTATTTCTGAGTACAAGTCCTAGTAAATTCTAAGAGCTCTCCAAAGAACACCAGTATAATTTATTCTGATATCCAAAATCTAGGAAAATGCCAGGTTTTGATAAATGAGAGTTGTGATGACTATTAACTGACTAGGTGGAGAAGCACACCTCCAGATGTGTCTGAGTATTTTACAGAGGACTGACCATGGGAAGAGGGCCCAGGCTGAGTGTAGGCCACACTGTTCCTATATGCTGGGAAACACATGGGTAGAATAAAGGCACCTCAGTTCCCTCCCTCTCTCCTCTTTCTCCTACCTAACCATCATGATGTGAGCTATTCTGTTCAACCATGCCATCCCTGTTATGATGGTTTGAATTGAACCAAAATATTCCTCCTGTAGGCTGCTTATATCAGGGATTTTCACAATAACACTAAGACTAACAACATAGAAACACTTAGGTCAATTTTCTTTTTAAACATTTATTATGTATAAGTACATTGTAACTGTCTTCAGACACACCAAAAGAGGGCATCAGATCTCATTACAGATGGTTGTGAACCACCATGTGGTTGCTGGGATTTGAACTCAGGACCTTTGGAAGAACAGTCAGTGCTCTTAACCGGAGCCATCTCTCCAGCCCCATTTTTTTTTTCATAAATTTATTTTATCTGTTATTATTGGGGTCAGGGGACTGGGTACCTATATAAATCAGAGGATAGCTTTCAGGAACATATTCTACCTACACGGGATCCACATGGGTGTGACTTCTGAACTCCCCACTCCCACACCCCTTTTCTTTTTTGACAGAGTATCACTATATATCTAAGATCAAACTCAAGTTGTGAGGCTCCAGTGACAGGCAGTTTTGCCCACTGAGCCATCTGGTCAGCCTAATGATAGCATTCATTCTGCTCTAAAATGAATTTCAGTGAATTTCTGCACCTAGAGGCATTTCTAAAGCAGAATAAATAGGGACAAGATGTAGCTCAATGATAGACCATGTGTTTAGCATGCTCTCAGCTCAATCCATAGCACAAAAAAATAAGTAAGGAGCTGGAGAGCTAGTTCAGAAGTTAAGAACACTCACTGCTGGGTTGGGGATTTGGCTCAGTGGTAGAGTGCTTGCCTAGCAAGCGCAAGGCCCTGGGTTCAGCCCCCAGCTCCAAAAAAAAAAAAAAAGAAAAAAAAAAAAAAAAGAACACTCACTGCTGTTGAATGAGCACCTAACTGGCAACTCAACACCACCTGTAACTCCAGTTCCAGGGAATTTGACGACTTCTGACTTCCACGGGCACTTGCATGTATGTGGTGCAAAAAGATTCACAGACAGACAGACAGACACACACACACACACACACACTAAATCTTTTGTAAAATTAAGTAAACAGAGCTGGGCACAGTGGTATGGTTAATGCCAGTATTGGGAAGTAAAGGGAAGCAGAAGGGTCAGAGTTGATCCTTTTCCACATAGTGAATTTGAGGCCAACTTTTTTTTTTGAGGTCTCCATGAGTATTTATCTCAACTTAAAAAAAAAGGGGGGGGGAGCCCACCCAGAGAGAGAGCTGGTCTCCCAAGAGTGCTATCACTCCTAAGTTCAAAGGTGAGACCAACACTTTTGCTCCAGTAATTGGCCAAAGAGGAACCTGCCAGGAGACCATAGGGTTCAGGAACTGGGAACAGGATCCTTCCATTCTCCATCTGGGCCCCAGAGTTAACCCTGTGGCACAGCTCTCCACAGCCAAATCCTGCCCAGAGAGAACTGGTCTCCCAGGAGTGCTGACACATCTAAGACCACAGGCTCCAGTCAGAAACAGCAAGACCAACTAACACCAGAGATAATCAGATGTCGAGGCAAGCACGAGAACATAAGCAACAGAAACCAAGGCTACTTGGCATCATCAGAGCCCAGTTCTCCCACCACAGCAAATACTGGATATCCCAACACAGCAGAAAAGCAAGATGTGGATTTAAAATCACATCTCATGATGATGATGATAGAGGACTTTAAGAAGGACATAAATAACTCCCTGAATGAAATATAGAGGAACACAGGTAAAAAAGTAGAAGCCCTTAAAGAGGAAACACAAAAATCCCTTAAAGAATTACAGGAAAATACAACCAAATAGGTGAAGGAATTGAACAAAACCATCTAGGATCTAAAAATGTAAAGAGAAACAATAAGGAAATCACAAAGGGAGACAACCCTGGAGATAGAAAACCTAGGAAAGAGATCAGGAGTCTCAGATGCAAGCATCACCAACAGAATACCAGAGAGAGAAGAGAGAATCTCAGGTGCAGAAGATAACACAGAAAACACTGACACAACAATCAAAGAAAATGCAGAATGCAAAAAGCTCCGAACCCAAAACATCCAGGAAATCCAGGACACCACGAAAAGACCAAACATGAATAATAGGTATAAATGAGAGGGAAGATTCCCAATTTCAAGGGCCGGTAAATATCTTCAACAAAATTATAGAAGAAAACTTCCCTAAGCTAAAGAAAGAGATGCCCATGAATATACAAGAAGCCTACAGAACTCCAAATAGATTGTGGAAAGCACTCTACAGATTCAATACAATCCCCATCAAAATTCCAACTCATTTCTTCATAGAGTTAGAAAGAGCAATTTGCAAATTCATTTGGAATAACAAAACACCCAGGACAGCAAAAAGTATCCTCAACAATAAAAAAATTTCTTGGGGAATCACCATCCCTGACCTCAAGCTGTATTACAAAACAATCATGATAAAAACTGCTTGGTATTGGCACAGAAACAGGCAAGTAGCTCAATGGAATAGAATTGAAGACCCAGAAATGAACCCATACACCTATGGTCACTTGACCTCTAACAAAGGAGCTAAAACCATCCAGTGGAAAAAAGACAGCATTTTCAATAAATGGTGTTCGTTTGATTGTCAGTCAACATGTAGAAGAATGCAAATTGATCCATTCTTATCACCTTGTACAAAGCTCAAATCCAAGTGGATCAAGGATCTCCACATAAAACCAGATATACTGAAACTAATAGAAGAGAAAAGCCTTGAACACCCAGGCACAGGGGAAATTTTTCTGAACAGAACACCCATGGCTTATGCTCTAAGATCAAGAATCAACAAATGGGACCTCATTAAATTGCAAAGCTTCTGTAAAGCAAAGGACACTGTCAATAGGACAAAATGGCAACCAACAGATTGGGAAAAGATCTTTACCAATCCTACATCCAATAGAGGGTTAATATCTAATATAAACAAAGAACTCAAGAAGTCAGACTCCAGAGAACCAAATAACCCTTTTTAAAATATGGGGTACAGGGGGTTGGGGATTTAGCTCAGTGGTAGAGCGCTTGCCTAGCAAGCGCAAGGCCCTGGGTTCAGTCCCCAGCTCCAAATAAATAAATAAATAAATAAATAAATAAATAAATAAATAAATAAATAAATAAGGGGTACAGAGCTAAACAAAGAATTCTCAAATAAGGAATAGCAAATGGCTGAGAAGCACCTAAAGAAATGTTCAACATCCTTAGTCATTAGGGAAATGCAAATCAAAACAACCCTGAGATTCTACTTCACTCCAGTCAGAATGGCTAAAATCAAAAACTCAGGTGACAGCAGATGCTGGTGAGGATATGGAGAAAGAGGGACGCTCCTCCATTGTTGATGGGATTGCAAGCTGGTACAACCACTCTGGAAATCAGTCTGGAGGTTCCTCAGAAAATTGGCCATAGTACTACCTGAGGACTCAGCTATACCATTCCTGGGCATATACCCAAAAGATGTTCTAACATATAACAAGGACACATGCTCCACTATGTTCATAGCAGCCTTATTTATAATAGAATCTGGAAAGAATCCAGATGTCCCTCAACAGAGGAATAGATACACAAAATGTAGTACATTTACACAATGGAGTACTACTCAGCTATTAAAAACAATGACCTCATGAAATTCATAGGCAAATGGATAGAACTAGAAAATATATATCATCCTGAGTGAGGTAACCCAATCAGAAAAAAAAACACACATGGTAATGAACTCACTGATAAGTGGATATTAGCACAAAAGCTCAGACTACCCAATAATACAATCCACAGACTACATGAAGCTCAAGAAGGACGACGACCAAAATTCGGATGCGTCAGTCCTTCCTAGAACTGAAGGGGGAACAAAAATATTAGTAGGAAGAGATACAGAGACAAAGTTTGGAGCAGAGCGTGAAGAAAAGGCCATCCAGAGACTGCCCCACCTGGGGATCCAGCCCATGCACATACAGCCACCAAACCCAGACAATATTGCTGATGCCAAGAAGTGCTTGCTAACAGGAACCTGATACAACTGTCTCCTGAGAGGCTCTGCCAGAGCCTGACAAATACAGCCAACCATTGGACTGAGCACAGGGTCCCCAATAGAGGAGTTAGAGAAAGGACTGAAGGAGCTGAAGGGGTTTGCAACCCCATAGGAAGAAAAACAATATCAACCAAGACCCCCCAGAGCTCCCAGGGACTAAACCACCAACCAAAGAGTATACATGGAGGGACCCATGGCTCCAGCCGAATATGTAGCAGAGGTTGGCCTTGTCAGACATCAGTGGGTGGAGAGCCCTTGGTCCTGTGAAGGCTCGATGCCCCAGTATAGGGGAATGTCAGGGCGGGGAGACAAGAGTGGGTGAGTGGGTGAGGAAGCACCCTCATAGAAACCAGGGTGGGGGGTGATGTTCCCGGAGAGGAAACCAGGAAAGGAGTTAACATTTGAAATGCGAATAAATAAAATATCCAATAAAAAAAAAGAATCAGAACAAATAGTATCCTCTTTGCTCTTCTCTGCTCTCCTGCCCTCTTTGTTGTCCCTGTCCCTTCTCTCCCCATTCCCCTTCCCTCCACGTGCCCATGGCCGGCCTCCTTTACTTCTCCTCTTTTCTACTCTTCTTCTCTCATTAAACCTTTCCAAACTGAAAAAAAAAAAAAGAATAAACAGTATCAAATTAGTAAAGAATAATTTAGAAAACAAACTATTAAAGGTCCTGGAGAATCTTGTTGGTTTTCCTTTGAGTTTCATCACATGATGCTAGAAAATGTAAGGAAGCAAGTCCATATCCAAGTGCAAGATTAACAAAGAAAAGCATCCACATAATGTACTTCAAACACCTTCAAGAAAAACAAATCTAGGGAGACTGCAATTACCAAAATGTAAGCACCAGAATTTATAGTACTGTTTTACGTAGTTTGAGTCCTGACATCTTAAGGTACATGGCTCATATTAGAGACTGAAAGAAGGCATTCAAGCCCAGCAAGGCTATCATTCTACACACCTGCAAGAGGACAGCCTCCATGAGACACACACAGCCTTTCTTATGGGTGCTTTTGAATAGCTCCTTTTCTAAAAAGTCAGAGCAAACTCCCTTTGACTGCAGTAAAAATAACTAATGCAAATGACCCTGACTAATCCCAGAGGCTTTTCCAGAATTAAATCTCCAAGAACCAAGTTTAATTTTTTTCTGCTAAAAAGAATCCAAGGCAGGCATGATGGCAATCAAGCAGGAGAAGCAGGGGGATCTCTGTGAGTTGGAAGCTATGGGCTACATAGATAGAGTCTGTCAAAAAAGGAAGGAGTTGGGTGTTCAAAAGCAACTGGAAGAGCTGGACGTCAACTTTGTCTTGTACTATTCCTTGACTCTGCTTAAGGAAAGCAGCCAAATCTTACTAACTGTCCTTCCCACGTAAGGACACATCTACAAGCATTAAATACTGTAAATACAAGGCCATTTTTAAACTTTCTCCAAAAATGCCTCAGCAAATGAGTTATTACACTTACACTAAGAAACCTACCTAAGTCTTAGCACTAGGAGTGGAGAGGCCAGCACTTCAGAGGAAGGTGAATCAGAAGCTCAAAGTCATACTCAGCTAGACATGAAGTTCTAGGTATGTATGGATACATGAGACTAAGGTCTTGAGATTTTCTTCAAATATTCTTTCATTTAAAAGTACAAAGTGGCTCAAAAGAGCACTGTCTGTTCTTCCAGAGGTCCTGAGTTCAATTCCAGGGTTCTCACAACCATCTGTAATGGGATCCGTGCCTCTTCTGGTGAGGGGCTGGGGATTTAGTTCTAGAGCCTTGCCCTAAGCTATAAATACAAAGTGAAAAGGGTATGGGTTCCCATAGTGTTCTTTTATAATGCTAGTGTGTCTGAAGACAGCAACAGTGTATCCATATACAGAAAATAAATCTTTAAAAAATAAAATAAAATAAAATAAAATTGGGATAGGTGGGTGGAGAGATAGCTCAGCAGTTAAGAGTTACTACTCTTCCAAAGGACCCAAGTTCAATTCCTAGCACCGACATCTGACCTATAGCTCTAGGGGGTCCTACACTTACTCTTCTGAGCATGCATATATATTATAAAGTAACATAGGTACCCTCACTTACATGAATGAAAAATAAGTAAGCTTTTAATACAAAGAAACAAGGCTGGTGAGATGGCTCAACTGGTATAGGTGGCTGCCACCAATCCTGACAACCTGAATTCCATCTCCAGCACCTACATGGTGGAACTGACTCCTGAAAGTTGTCTTCTGACCTCCCTATACATACTACAGCATTCATGCATGCATGCACAAAATACATAAATAAAATCCATTTTATAAAAATAAAACAAGCTAGGAAAAAAAAAAAAGGTAAGCACAAAGGTACAGCACTTGCCTAAGCCAGTTCAATCCCTAGCACAAGGAAGAAAAGGAAGAGGAAGAAAGGACAAAAGGCAGAAGAGTTTTAACTGGAAGGTCTGTTCAAGACTGGCCTGGGAAACGTCTAAATAATTTTATTTTATACTTTTATTTTCTGTGTAGAAGAGTGTTTCACCTGCATGTATATATGTGTACCATCTGTGTGCAATGTCTGCAGAGGCCAGAAAAAGGTACCACATTTATAACTGGACTCAAAGACAGTGTGCACTGTCATGTAGATGCTGCGAACCAAACCCAGATCCTCTGCAAGAGCAGTGAGTGCTCTTTTAACTACTGAGCCAACTTTCCAGTCCCTAGCCTGGAATCTAAGATGATATTAAAAAAATAATATATATAATATATATATATATATATATATATATATATATATATATATATATATATATATATGTCCAAAAATATTTTCTTGTTTTAAAAGTATTTCAAGGGGCTGGGGATTTAGCTCAGTGGTAGAGCGCTTACCTTGGAAGCACAAGGCCCTGGGTTCAGTCCCCAGCTCCAAAAAAAAGAACCAAAAAAAAAAAAAATAGTAGACTGGGTGTTAGTGGCACAGGCCTTTAATCCCAGCACGCACAAGGCAGAGAGAGAGAGCCACACAGATCTCTGTTGAGGCCAACCTGGTCTACAGAGTGAGTTCAGGACAACCAGGGCTACACTAAGAAACCCTGTCTTGAGAAACAAAACAAACAACAACAAAAAATCAAAACCCCTAGTTTCTGAGAATATGGCAATACACTGTGTGGTTAGTGTTGACTGTAGAGTCTTCATCAATGAAGAGAAACTCAGAACTGTAGAAGACAGTTTATTTAGTTTTCTTCCCCATTATCTCACAGTACAGTTAGAATTAATCAAGACAGGGCCAAGCATGGTGGCATGTGACTTTAATCCCAGCAAAGGCAGCCAGATCTCTGATTCAGGACCAGACTGGTCTACAGTAAGTTACAGACCATCCAGAGCTACATAGTGAGACCCATCACCGTCGTCATCATCATCATCATCATCATCATCATCATCATCATCATCATCATCATCATCATCAAGTATTTTTTCTTATCTCTTCTTTAGATAAAGAAAAAGTAAATTTTGGACTAGGAAATAATTCCATGGTCAAGCCTTGCCTAGCATGAATAAGGCCCAAAGTTTAATTACCTATACCTGAAAAAGAATACAAAGAAAAAGTAAAGCTTAAAAAAACAGGTAACAACTTAAGAGTTAAAAAAGCAAATCGGTGAAACCCAGTACTGTGCACAATGAATATACAGGGAAACAATCGGGTCCTCGGGCTTTACATTATAGATCTACTGTAATACTGACTTAAATGATATATATTTTATATAAATCTGGACTTGAGGTAATTCTTATGTAATGATGCTAGTATTTTACTACTTTTAAGTAATTTACAAATCTGTAGGACATGTGAAAGGAAGGAGAATCTAAACTACACCTTACATATCATTAGCAATCTGTAGTCCTCTTAACAGTTACACTCCCAAGGTTTTTCTAATTTGCCCCTTCCCTTCTTCTTAGCCATTAAATAAAAGAAGATACATTAAAATTATGAATTTCGGTTTATTCAGCAAACAATCTGCAAATATAATGAAGAAACTAAAATTTCTATTAAGGCACTGTGTACAGGCATACATGAAAACTTTGTGTTGTCATTTTTTTTATCTTCATTACCAAAAAAAATTCCCCACAGGTGGTAATAAAATAGGTTGGGTAAAATAAATCCCCATGTCATTACAAGACTGCTGAACTACAAACCATGACTAGTTCTAAAGGTTAGTCAAGACAAAGCAATTCCTATTTGTGGGGAAAACTGGGCACCCTCCTAAAGTTACAATTGTGCTACAATGTTACATACTGTGGCACAGTGGCGAGTTTCTCCTTGGCTTGAAAGCAGGAAACAAAATAAGGTAACTTGCATTGACTGATTTATGTTGCTTTCTCTTCTACTTGGCATTTACATGTCTAGTGTCATCAAGCTGTGCCCCACAACCCAGGGGGCTGGAAAATAATTTCAGAGTGGGTGCTCTACTACTGAGCTACGTCCCCAGCTCTTGCTCTGTTAAGACCGGGCCTGATTGTCTAGCCCAGGCTGGCCTTGAATACCAACCAATTCTCCTTCCTTCACTTCCGTGACTGGGATTACAGTACGAATATCTATGCAGCCTGACATGTTTCTTAGTCTTTTAAGATCACAGAGAAAATGAACTGTTAGTGTAAGCTACCAAATGATACTGTCATTCTTTGTTTTAGAAGCAATGATGGTTCTATTGATCAGAAATGTAACTTGCGAGGGGTTGGGGATTTAGCTCAGTGGTAGAGCGCTTGCCTAGCAAGCACAAGGCCCTGGGTTCGGTCCCCAGCTCCAGAAAAAAAAAAAAAAAAAAGAAATGTAACTTGCTCTTTTACCTCCTAAGTGGATTTCCTGAGTTAGCTACCTAAAAAACATTCGAAAACAGTTCCAGGTTCTGAAATAAGGACTGACCAACTATGAGCCTATAAATTACCCTCTCACATTACTTGGAGAATGCTTTATCTCCTCTGTATCAATTATACACGACCATTCCTGTTTGCAGATTATCTCCAAATTATTTTCTTAATTATTTTTATGTGCATGGGTGTTTTGCCTAAATGTATGTATGTGCACTCATGGAAACCAGAGAAAGCATTGAATTCCCATGGGAGTGGAGTTATGGTTGTGAGACACCAGGTGGGTGCTGGGAGTTAAACCTGGTCCTATGGAAGAGCAGTTAACATTCTTTAACTGTTGAGCCATCTCTCTGCTTCTCTCTCAAAATTTTTAAAAGGCTTTGGGAGCTGAAGAGCTGGTTCAGTGCTTAAGGTCATTTGTTGCTGCTCTTGCAGAGGACTAAAGCTTAGCCCCAGCACCCCTGTTAGGTAGCTCACCACCACTTGTAACTCCAGCTCCGGAAGGTCCAATGTCCTCAAGGCAACCACCAGCACCTGCACTCACATCCGAAAACCTACACAGAGACAGACAATTTTAAAATAATGAATACTGCTGGGCAGTGGTGAAGCATGCCTTTAATCCCAGTACTCCAGAGGCAGAGGCAGGCAGACCTCTTAAGTTCAAGGACAGCCTGGTCTACAACATGATTTCCAGGACAGCCAGGGCTACACAGAGAAATCCTGTCTCAAAATAAATAAACAAACAAATAAATAAATAGGTAGGTAGGTAAATGAGTAAGTAAATATTTTAAAGATCCCTTGAAATAATGAGACACTTCATCTAGACCCACTGTCTAAACCTATGAAGGAAAGCAATGCACTTCTGAACTACTAACCAATGCAACTTTCAAAATACCTCTCTGCCTCAATTTGTCATCTCATCAAAAATCTTTTCATTTCCCAGCAAAGGAGGAATGATTTAGATAAAAGTGATTTAGTATCAATAAATAAATAAGCCAGGCTGGCACTGAGGAGCCAGAAGAAATGGAGCTCTTTGGGCTCAGGCCAATCTGGTCTACTGAAGCCAGGCCCAGGCTGGAGGGAGGGACAGGGAGGGGAGGGACAGGGAGGGAGGAGGGAGGAGACAGGGGGAGGAGGGAAGGGGAGAGGGAGAGGGAGAGGAGAAACACAAGGGATGGAGAAAAAAATCTTAGGGGTTAAAGTGCTGTTCCTTCCAGAGGAACTAGGTTCAACTCCCAGCACCAACATGGCAGCTCACAGATGTCTGTAACTCCAGTTCCAGGGGATCTGACACCCTCTTCTGGCCTTTGTAGGCACCAGACACACTTGTGATGCACAGGCATACACTCACACAAACACTCATACACATAAAACACAATAATTAAATATTTAAATACTATAGGAAATAAATCCTCCTAGTCCAGTCCCAAATTAAACTGGCACTACTAGGAGGCTGAAGCAGGAAAATCTTGAATTTAAGGCCCACCTGTGTTATACAGCCAGACCCTCTCAAGCTCAAAAAAAAAGGCCAAATAAGGTTAGAAAAAAAGGCTCGACTAAGAGCACACTGCTTCTCTGAGGATCTGAGTTCAATTCCCAACGCCCACAGTTCATATTCACCTGTAACCCCAGTTCAGGGGGATCCAACACCTTTTGCCTTTGCAGGCACCTGAACTCACATGAACACAATTAAAAATAGTTTTTAAAGGAGCCTAACTAAATAAAATTACATTAAAAAATAAAATGTTTTAGATCTGAATACCTACAAAGCCAAAAATCTAGTAATTAGTTTGAAAATACTAATGCAATTGAGCATACATTTTGGGGGAGGGAGTTCACAAAGTTCCTGCTGAGCAAGCATGAGCTGTTCTGAAGCTCATCTCATCTCATCCCAGTTAGAAAACAGTAATGGTCTAGTTTGCACAAGTCTTATGCTACAGTTTCTCAACCAGTCCAAAAGGGCAGTCTCATGCATTGCAAGGTGGTCAGTATGTGTCAATATTTTGAATTTCCTCATCAACTCTTTCTCAATTTCTGGCCACAAACTGGTGACTTCATCAGATGACTGGCCAACACAGGCTTAAATAAAGAAATGGACCAGTCTACCCTTCTAAATGTTAGCAAGCAGGAGCTACCCAAGTATCAGAAGCAGATTTTGTTGTTTTGAAGTGTAACGGATTTTAAAATACAAACTGAGTATGAGCTAGTTCAGAAACAATCATTTTCACAGTGAAAGATGCCGGGACCAATTTCATTTTTAGCTTTCACCACAAAATGAGCTTTTCATTATCTGCTTTAAATCTTTTGAACTGTTTTGGTTAGCCAGTGGGTGGCTAGTTGGTTGGATGCAAGGTTGGCTGACTGATCTTGAGTTTCACTGTGTATGTCAGGCTGGTCTTGAACTCATGATCCTTCTATCTCAGAATCTGAGTGCTGGGACTGATTGTCAACGGCAAGCCCAAACTCTGGCTTTCTTTGAACTGTTTTTAAACTCAGTTTTTCTTTTCATCTCCAAATGAGTAACTGCCTTCTTCATTTAGGTAGTAACTGATAATTTTTAAATGAACGATCATTTACAAAGTCCAACATAAGCACATATAACAAAATACACAAAGTGCAAAGTCTGACGCCCACAAAATGAGGCTAAAATGACTAAGTGTGAGAAGGGGAACAGCAAAAGCCACTGTTATCTCACTACAGCTTACCAAATGGAAACACTAATGACTTCATTTCACATTAAAATCAGACATTTTTGTGGTAAACCTTACATACACAGCAAGTAGTTCTAAAAATTAGTCTTTTGCAGAATGGTAATGCACACCTTTAGTCCCAGCACTCAGGAGGCAAAAGCAAGGAATCTCCGAGTTCAGTGCCACCGCAAGATTTGCACCATCAAGGGATACAGAGTGAGATCCTATTTCTAAATAAGTAGGTGAATGAATGAAAAATTAACTCCTCTCAAACCAGCAAGACAGATCCACAGGTAAAGAAACTTACTGCCAAGCCTGACTATCCAAGTTCAATCCCCAGGTCATAAAATGAGAAAACTGACTTCTGAAAGTTGTCCTATACAATAATAATTTTTAAAACGTTGTTTAGCCTTTCTCATGCAAATGCTATCATATTACACCTGTAATTCCAGAACTTAGAAAGCTGAGGTAAGAGGAAGAAAAGCTCAAAAATGAGAGTTTGAAACCAGCCTGGGCTACTTAGTCAGAACTTTATATCAATTTGAAGGGAAAAAGGAAGCAACTGCAATGGTTTGGATATGAAGTATGCTTCCATCTCTGCTGAAAGGCTCTTACAGTGAAAGTTTGGTTCACAGCTATTGATGTTCTCTTGGGAAATTCTTAAAACTTTAGAGAGTAGGTCACCAAGGGTATGTTCTTAGAGCCTATATTTTGTCCCAGGCCCCTTTTTCTGCTTCCTGTCTACCATGAGGCAAGTAGCCTCCCTCCACCACATGAACTGTGATGTAAAACATGGGAAATCTCAACAGTCCAAAGATGGAGGCCAGATGACTAGGAGTTCAAGATCATCCTCAGCCACAGAGTCCCAGGACAACTTGAACTACAAGAGATCTTGTCTCAAAAAATCCACATGTAAGTTTAGTGTTGGTGGGCATGATAGCACAACATCTGGAATCGCAACACTCAGGAGACTGAGACAGGAAGAGAAATGCAGGGCCAGCCTATGGTTACTCAGCACAAAACGTTGTCTTACAAAACAAAAGAGGGGTTGGGGATTTAGCTCAGTGGTAGAGCGCTTGCCTAGCAAGCACAAGGCCCTGGGTTTAGTCCCCAGCTCCGGGGGGGGAAAAAAAAAAAAGAAAACAAAAACAAAAACAAAAAAACAAAACAGCACCAGTAAGATGGCTCAGCAAAGACGCCTGCCACGATGTCTGAGAACCTCAGCTTGATCCTGGGGATCTACTTGATAGGAAAATATACTCCTGCAAATTGTCCTCTGACCTTCACCGTGTACACATATATGGGGGCAGGGAGGGGGGGAAGAGAACAAACGAACGAACTATAAACAAGTAGCATCAGGTGTTGGGATTTCAATTCACTCTCAAACAGCCTGGTCCCTCAGCCTCTCATGAAATTTCCTCACAAATATCAATAAATAAACATAAAGAAGAAATCAGTCATTGGAGTTTATTGTCTAACAAGATAAGGAGCTCACAAAAAAAGGTCATAAAGCAAAAGGTCAGAGACTGACTCTCAGAGGAGCAAGAACAAGCAGTAAGCTCAGCTAAGCTTCTCCATCAGACCAAATCCTTCACAGTAAGAACTTGCACTCATCACCCTGTACCATTCAAAATGAGTGCTCGTATCTACTATTACTTTAAAAACAGCTTTTAAGACTAGCAAGTGCTTCAGTGGTTAAAGGTGCTTGCCTGATGATCTGGATTCAATTCCCAGGACTTGCATAGAAGGAAAGAATATAGTGCTTCCTCTGACCTTCATTCTGTGCTGGACAGATGGGTGAGTAATTAAGAGTATTTACTATTCTTGCAGAAGACTTCAGTCAGTCCCAGCATCTGAGTCAGGTGACCAACAATTACCTGTAACTCAGCTCCAGGGGGGATCTGGTGCCTCTGGGATTCCTTAGGCTTCTACACTCACATGCATGTATCCCCACAGGCACATGCATGCACATAACTAAATCTTAAAATAATAATGACTTTTCGTAGGCTATGATAACAACACCTGTAATCCTAGCATATGGGAGACTGAAACAGGATTAGATCAAGGCTAGATTTGGCTATATAATGAATTCAAAGCCAGTGTAGAATACATAAAACCCTATTTCAAAATTTTAGAAATTTAGTAGTTAAAGAGATGGCTCCATATCTTGCTCTTACAGAGGACCCAGGTTCGACTGCCAGTACCCACCTGGTTTAATTATTACAAGTATACACCCATCCATCCATAATTCCAGTTCCAGGGAATCCAACAGACACCTGTAGAATGCACATACATGCATGCAAGTAGAATGTTCATATACATAAAGTAAATAAATTATATTAAAATCACTTTTAAATCTGGGGCAAGAGGTCCTGGGTTTGATACTTAGCACCACACAAATTGGATGGGAAGGCTCCTGTCTATAATCCCAGCAACTGAAAAGTAGAAGAAGGAAGATCAGAAGTTCAAAGCCATTCTAGGAAGCATAGCAAGTTCAAGACCAACTACATAAGGGAATAAAGGTTTAAAGGAGAATAGTGGAGCAGGAAGGGTTAAATGGGGTGGGAACAGAAAGTAGGGTACAGTAGGGATCATGAGAAGGACCTTTCTAGCACTATAAAAACTTTCTAAAATATCTGCATCTACACACACACACACACACACACACACATACACACACGTTAAAATGTTCTATGCATGCATGGGGGTGGGTGGTACATGCATGTGAGTGCAGAAGCACCCCCTGGAGTGGAAATACAAGTAAGTAGTAGACACAGAGGCTAACTAATAAAAAACTCTGTACCAGAAATGGCTTACTACTCTTTGAGCTATTGGCCAATGAGATCCCATGGACACCACCCTCCCAACAGTACAGGATATTTTCACTACTCTTGGATATCCTCCAAAACTTGATGGCAAGACCCTATTGCTAAGGTCTTGAGTCAAAGGACATGGTGAAATTAAGCTGGTATGTACCTGGAAGCTTCATCCTTATTGGCTAGCTTTCAAAGGGTTGGAGAGTGCTGTGCACAGTACTAAAGGAGAAAAGCAAGCTACAATAATGACTAGCCTGGCAGGACAAACCCACTGGTGCAATGGTGGCACAAACAGCATGTGAGTAACCAATCACTTTCTGATTGGATTTTAAGTCCATTATTATGCTAAAAACCCTACAATTAGATAGGTCATAGACCCTAGGGGAAAACTTACTACTATTGGGTTGCTAAAAGAATACAGTATTAAACTGACTCTTTAAAAGACTTACTGTTACATAGAATACATAGTGCAATGTATCTCTACAGCCTCATCTGAGAGCTTCTATTTGCAGTAGATCACTGTGCTGTGTGGATCTCAGCAGTTGGGACAATATGTACAAAACCTTTGCAAACTAAGTCAGACCAAATCCCAGCAGGGTGAAGGGAGATGAGCACATAATCCCACCCCTAGCCATTGTCAGCTGCTGGAAAAAGGAGAGACTCTCTAAGAACCCCCTGGTAAGTCAACCACTCTCCAGTAGACAACCACACATCCAAGAATATTTGGGCAGCACAAATTGGTATTGAAAGATTTAAAAAAGAAAAGACACCAAGTTGGATGTGCAGAGGAGTGGTGAATCCGAGAAGAGTTGGAGAAAGGGGTGAATACAATCAAAACACACTGTATGAAATTCTCAAAGAGCTAATAAAAAGACAGGTATGCTATGCGTGCCTACAATCCCAGCACTCAGAAGGCTGAAGCAATAAAATTGCCATGAGGCTAACCTGGGCTTCTGTCTAAAAAACAATAAACACATCAAACAAAAACTCATTAAGGGGGATGGGGATTTAGCTCAGTGGTAGAACACTTGCCTAGCCCTGGGTTCAGTCCTCAACTGGGGGGGAGGGGGAAACCCCTCGTTAAGACATAACCATTCCAACACTGATGTATTGGGCTGAAGAAAGGCAAACAGACTAGCAGTGTTAATGGCAATATTTGCCTGGTCCACGTAAAGCCCTAGGTTTAATCCCCAGAGCTGTACCCACAAAAACAGAAAAGGGAGATGTTTTGCCCAAACATCATGTCTCATTACAGAATCAAGGAAAAAAATCAGAGAGAATTTTTACTTCATAGTAGGCTGGAAGGAAATAAAGAGGGAGAACTTAGTGACTCAACCAGTCAGTGCGCTTACTCTTGCTACTGGACTGCATTAAACAATAGACAAAGGAAGATGAAGCATGGCAATAAGCAGGGGATGCCTTTAATGTCTGACAGACAGACAGACAGAGACAGAGACAGAGACAGAGGATGATGACTCTACACAACGTGGACCACACCACTTCGCTGAAGGAATTCACCATATAAGAGTTCACTTAAAACATTCTCATTGCCTGTTGTTTCCCATTCTTTAACCAAAAATGTAAACATAACCAAATCACAAGGGTTTGCAAATTCTAAAATAGTTCTTTTAGAATTGTTAATCACCACCCAGCTAAATCCTTTAGAACCTGATCTAAAAATAAAACTGTGTCAAGTGTTCTTCAAAATATACTATGTACACTGAAATGCAATGCCAATTAACACACTGAGCAATTTAAAAAACCTTCCAATAACCTGCACCAAGCTAAATAAATAACAAAGAAACACCATCCACTTGAAATTCCCTTCAGTTAAACAGAGATTCTTCAGAACAATTTCAGAAGGTAAGCATCTGAAATCACTAAGTGTTGAAGCACACACCTGTAATCCCAAATCTCAGATGACCGGAACAGAAGCATCACAAATTTGAGGCTAGCCTTGTCTACATATACGTATTTAATACAAGCATGCATTTATTTTTTATTTTATGTGTATGGGTGTTTAACCTGCATATGTCTATGTATTATGTGGTTCCTTGTGTCAACGAGGATAGAAGAAAGTGCCAGATCTTCTAGAACTGGAGTTACAGACAGACAGTTGTAAACCTCAATGTGGGTACTTAGTGGCCAAAACCCAGGTCCTCTGCAAAACCAACCAGTGCCCTTAACTACTGAACCATCTCTCCAGTCCTGAGACTGTGTATTTAAAAAACAACAATTGGACTGAACAATGGCTCATCACTTAAGAGTACTTATTGCTCTTACAGAAAATCTGATTCAGTTTCTAGAACCCACACAGCAGACAACTACCTGTAATTCCAACTCCAGAGGCTCCGATCCCTCTTCCGACCTCCACTGACACTGCACGCAGTGATGCATATACACTCAGGCACGCAAGCATACACATGTGTACAATGAAAGTAAAAACACAAGTGAATAACAAAATAAAATAAAAACAATCACCATAAAGGGGCTAGAGAGATGAATCAGTAGTTAAGAGTAGATCTTGCAAAAGACCTGGTTTCAGTTTCCCGTATCCTAACCCACATGCTAGCTCACAACTGTTTGTATCCTCAATTCCAGACCATGATGCCCACTTCTGACCTCCAAGGCACCGGGCATATATGTGGTTCACAGACATATATGCAGGCAAAATATCCATACATATATAATTAAAATTTTAAAAACTAAAATTAAATCATTGAGAGCTACACAAATAATCTGGGAGCAAAGAAATAACAGAATGACACAAACACTACAAAAATTAAAAGTGTCAATTTTAACAAGCAATTAAAGACTTTTTACTCACAACTTTGAAGACCAAAATAAAAGAATCTGACATTACTATCATAGGATTACAGACAAGAATTTAGACCTACCCCATATCAGTAGAATCTTAACATAAATATTTAGTGTTATATTTTGAGCCCACTGGATAAACAATTAGCAAGTTCACCCATCCATATGTGTACATATTAAAAAAAAACAAAAACAAAAACTCAACAACCTCTTCCTAAAGAATCTACACCTTTAATCACAACAGTTGGGAGGCAGAGGCACGGGAATCTCTGTGAGTTCAAAGCTAACCTGGTCCACGTAGTAAGTTCCAGGTCATCCAAGGACTAAACAGTGAGATCCAGCCAACAGAAGAAAAAAAGAAAGAAAAGAAAGAAAGAAAAACAGAACCCAACATTTCTGATTTTTCAAGAGTGGGAGACCCTGATTTTTTATGGTCTAGTTTCAACTTTAGAAAAATAAAACAACATTTTAAGTTGAAGCCTGATTTGTATGGTTTCATAACCCCTCTCACTGTTACATTTGTTCACTGTCTTTCAGAGACAATATTTAAATTCTGATCTGCAAGTCAACATTGGGGCATGTTGCTAACGGGCAAGCCAAAGCATTCTCTCATGGTTTTAGGTAGCAGGTAGGTAAAGAAGTTTTGTCTGAATTTTAACATTAAATAATCAAACATTCACTAATAGACTTTCTAAAAGAGCAATTTGAAGTTAGTCATTGTATTTCCATTAAAAATACTTAGTGCTTCTGCAAATATCAAATTAACTTCCTAAAACTGTCAAGTAGTTTAATCATCAGAGAAAATTGACTTGAAGCCAAAACCAAGTGGGTTCAGAGCAGCTGTAATGCAGTGTCATTCTTAATTTTTGGATACTTTTTGTCATAAGTGAAAGGTTCTCAGTCTTTTTACTACTGGGCCAAATCCCTTAAAATGCATTCAAAAGCCTTTCAGTCAAGCCTCTACTTCACAGGCATACAAGGTCCTTTCAACTATTGACAAGACCTTAACAAAGCTGCCTGATCCCACTTCAGGGCACAATCCCAGCCTTGCAGACCTGAAGATAAGCCTTCGAACAGAAACATCAGCAGGTTTATTTTTCCAAGTATCCAGTCTCAGCTAGGTCAAATGTTGCTGCTGGATTTTAAACAGCTTACTTAGCCCTTGAAGTGATAAGAGTAAAAACAAATCAAAAGAACCTCAGTGTTTTTCAGTGGTTCACAACACCAAAGTTTTGGAAACTGCCCCTGATGTCTCTTCACTTCTAAATAGCTACTTCAGCATAAGCCTTAATCAAATTAGCTATTTTATTAGAATTACAAAATAAAATGTTCATGGGGCTGGAGACTTAACAAAGCTGCAACCTGGAAACTCAGTCTAAAGAAAAGTCTACTACATAAATAGGATTCATTAAAAAATACTTTCATGCTACACTTTTCCAGGTGTTTTCTATAATCTGCCAAATTCTATACGTTTGGGGAACGTGTGTTTACGTGGTCAGCAGCGATTTAAAACTCAGGAGTTAGTAAAGAATATGTTTATGACCTCAGTATTTTTGAAGGCAGGTATAACCTTAGAAAAAGCTGCAAGAGTATCTCTGAAGAAGAACCAGTGAAAAAGCACTAAACATTTCCTATCAATTACCAAAACTGGTTAGCTAGACTTAACAAGGTAAATCTTGTTCACTACCATAGCAGGAGGGGAGCAAAGCAGCAACCCGCAAGAACTAAAAATTCACAACATGAAGTTAATTAACAAACGAACTAGTTCACTATCCATCACACAGAACCTTCGCAACTGTCAATTTTCCTTTTAGACCCTGCCGTCCGCCTACCTGCACCCCACATTTACTAACTGCTCCCCAAAATCATCCTAACTCCTGAAGGCTACGCCCCTGTGCCTTGGTGCCAGCTGTTTGTTCCCCCGCTGACAATGTCCTCCCCGCTACCTCACCTAGCGAACAGTCCTTCCAAACTCCGCGCAGAAGCAAGCAAGGAACCTCTGGGTTTCTCTATTCTGCACCTAACTGTTCTAAATCCCAAGAACACTTGGGAAAACAAGCCTTATCACCGCGCATTGTTTTCACGCCCCGGGAGCTAAGTCTCCACAGACCCCACAGGACGCAATGCAGGCATCCATACGTGCCCTGAATTCATTCCCCACTTCTATACACAGACCTGGCCCATTCCCCAAGACCCGGTCACGTCTCAACCCGGAAAGAAGAGATCCGACTGTCCCTCCAAACAAAGAATGAAAACCAGAGGCACACCCTGGGCCCTAAAGAGAGAACAATGAATGAACACGGCCACCTCGCCTCCCGTGGTGTCCCAACTCCGCATCCTTCACTGGCTCTGCAGAGCCTGGGAGGCTGTCGCTTCACACAAAAGGCAGTCCAGCTCCCAATCTCGAGCATCCCTGGCCTTCCATTTGGAAGCTCCGGGCGAGGTCCCACGTCTTTGTGACGGGGCACTGACCCGTTTCTCGCTGCCGTCCCTGATTCTTCTCGTCTTCCCTAAAAGGGTGTCACTTAAGCGAAGCAGCCCGAGAGGAGGTGCAAGGCCGGGCTCCCCCCACTTCTGCGGCCCGAGAGAAAAAGAATGAGCCCATCCCAGTGACAACCCAGACACTGGGCAGCTCTAGGAGGATTTTTTTTCCCCATTGCCAAAATATGAGGAATGCTCGCTGGGCACCGGAGTGGCGCTGGCACATTTCCGAGAAACACTGGGAAATCTGAGCAGGGGTGTGGAAACTGGCTCGCCGGCCATGACACCCAGCCCTCGACCGACCCGCCACCAGGATGACAGCGGCCTGGCGGACCCTACGCCCCGCGGCCGCACCGTCAGCCCTGCGGCCTACCTGAGGGAGCCGGGCAGCGCCGGGTCCCGTAGTGCAGCGACAGCGGTGGTTGAGAGAACGGGTTGCGGTCACATTCGGCGTGTCCCCAGCCCGGGGGACGGGGCCCCAGGAAGGCCCCGCATCGCTGCACTAGCGCCCCGCGCCTCAGGGCACGCGCCCCAAAGCTCGGCCAGCTGGCCCGTCTGAGGGCCTGCGGAGAACGGCAGAGAAGCCTTCCTGCTTCAAGCTCGCTCGGTTCTAACTCCCGCCATCTAAGATGGCGGAACAAGCACCCGCGATGAAGACGCTCTCAGGCTGCGGCGGCGAGCTAGCCCTGCGCTCGACACTCGTCTCGGCGACCTGCGGCGCCGCGGACTCACTGCCTCTGCGCGAGCTCCTGAGCTCGGCTGTCCGCTTAAAACTTGGCTCGGGGATCTATCGCTCGGGCCTGGAATCTGGCCCCGCCTCTGGAGGCGTGGCCCTCGCGGTACTGCGGCCGCCATTTCGGGGCTCAACCTGTGGAGGCACAGTAACTGCTTCTGGTCGGAGGCCAGCGGTAGTGGGCTGCAGCCTTGGTCCGGCCACCCGCGAGGCCCTCCGAGGACCAGACGCGCCAGATGACACACAGCCCAGGGCCCAGCTTTGGTGCTTCCTTCCGAAGTTGACATCCATGGAGAATGGCGGCTTACGGGTTTTGCGGGAAAGCCCTCATACTATATTAAACCTCAGGTTCCACATTTGTATTGCAGATCGAGGGTTCACTGTAGTACACCAGATTGACCAAAAACTAAAAGTATGGTGTTGCACACCTGTAATCCCAGCGCTTGGAAAGTAAAGGCAATAGGATCAGGAGTTCACAGCCATGCTGAGCTGCATGAGACCCTGTCTCAAAAAAAAAAAACAAAAAAACAAAAAAACAATTTAATAAAGATGGAGAAAAAAAATAAAATTGATGCGCCAGGGGTTGGGGATTTAGCTCAGTGGTAGAGCGCTTGCCTAGGAAGCGCAAGGCCCTGGGTTCGGTCCCCAGCTCCGAAAAAAAGAACCAAAAAAAAAAAAAATTGATGCGCCAATATGGCCCACGGAAAACTGAAGCCTGTTGTGCGCCTTCGTACAACCCCAGTGGACTAGACACCTAAAGGACAATGTGACATTGTCAACGTGCTTTTTTCTTTTTAAATCCCTCTTTGAAATACGTTCTCAATTTTTTTTATCTCTTTGTTTATTTGTGGTTTTTCGAGACAGGGTTTCTTTGTTTAACAGCCCTGTCTGTCCTGGAACTCACTTTGTAAACCAGGCTGACCTCGAACCCAAAGAGATTGGTCTGTTTCTGCCTCCTGAGTGCTGGAATTAAAGATATGTGCCAGATTCCCTCTTAATTGGAGGTTGACCTCAGACTCCCATTCTACCTCTGTGTATTTTCAAAGTAGCCATTTGGTATCTGCAAGGTGACTCAGTAAAAAGTTTGCAGAGTAAAACCTGGTGGTGCCATGATGGAAGAGAGAACAGACTCCTGAAAGTCATCCTCTGACCTTGATTCGAACCCAGTGCTACGTGCTCAACCTGCAAACCGCATTTACAAATACACATACAAGTTTTTTAAGTAACCATTTATAAGTAAACATCTCTTGACATTTAGTACATTCACAGTGTTGTGTAACCACAGCTTTAGTTCCAAAACATTTCCATTACTCTGAAATAAAATTACCTACCAAGCAGTTTCTCACTAGCTTCCTACCCCCAGCAACCGAGAATACTCATTTTGCTACTACAGACTTCTAGATTATCGTGTATGTGTGGATATTTATAAAGTATGGGTCCTTTTATGATTTAAGTCTTTCCACTTAGCCTGTTTCAGTCCTCTTTAGGGCTAAACTATTTCATTGTAAGTTTGCACCAGATTTTCTGTCTAGGATAACGATGGAAGTTTATGTTCTTTCCATCTTTTGGCCTTTGTACTGGTTACTTTTCTGATTTCTGTGACAAAATAGTGGACTGGACAAGTACACGGTTAAAAAAAGGAAGAAAAGAAAGAAAGAAAGAAAGAAAGAAAGAAAGAAAGAAAGAAAGAAAGAAAGAAAGAAAGAAAGAAAGTAAGTTGGCCCAAAGAACAGTGGTTAGAGCACCAGCTACTGTTGCAGACAACTTAGGTTCAATTCTCAACACCCACATGGTAGTCACAACCACCCATAACTCCAGTTGCAGAGAATCCAATGCCCTTTCCTGATCTCTCTGTGTACCAATCACATAGTGCAGATATAATGCAAGCAAAATGTTCATACGCATAAATAGATATAATAATAATAATAATAATAATAATAATAATAATAATAATAATAATAATATAGAAGGAACAGGCTTATTTTGGCTGACGGTTAAAGGACACAGTTTATCACGGTAGGAAAGTCATGATGGCAGGATGGCAGGAGATGGAGGCTGATGGCTTTCACGCCTGCAGGTCAGAAGGTCAGAATAGAGACACAGGCCTTAGCTCACTGCTCCTTTTGATTTTCTTTTCTTCAGTCTGAGACATACACACACACACACACACACACACACACACACACACACACACACACACACACTGTGTGCACAGATTATGTCACTTTTAGGATGGGTCTTCTGATATCAGTTAACCTGATCTAGAAGCTCCCTGGAAGACACACCCAGAAATGTGTCTCCTAGGTGAGACCTACAGCAGTGGTTGTCACCCTTCCAAATGCTGTGACCCTTTAAAATAGTTCATGTTGTGGTGACCCCAGTCATAAAATTAGTTTCATTGCTACATCATAACTGTAATTTTGCTACTGTTACGAATCATTGTGTAAATATGTGTGGTTTTTTATGATCTTAGATGGTGAAAGAGAAGGGGGTCAGGACCCACAGGTTAAGAGACCCTGGAGCCTGTGAAATTGGCAGTCAGGATTCACCATTATAACTACAGTGAATGGTGGTGCTAGAAAGAGTATTATATGTACTTGCTTGAGGATTTTTTTTTTATTTGTTTGTTGGTTGGGTTTTTTGTTGTTGTTTTTTGGGTTTTTTTGTTTTGTTTTGTTTTTTGTTTTTGGTTTTTTGTTTTTTGTTTTTTTGTTTGGTTTGGTTTGGTTTGGTTTTTACTTGATTTTTGAGACAAGCTTTCACTATGTAGTCCTGGCAGGACTGAAAGTCATTATGAAAACCAAGCTGGCCTGAAACTCAGAGAGATTTGTCAGCCCCGGCTTCTGGAGTGCTGGAATTAAAGGTGTGCTCCTGGCTAAGTACTTGTTTTGTTTAAGGATTATTTTTAATTGTGTGTCTATGGTAAGAGCAGTGGCATGTGCATGTTAATGCAGGTGTCTACGGGATCTAGAAGAGGACGTTGAATCTTTTGGAGCCAGGTGGTGTGAGCCACCCAATTTGAGCTGTGTTCGTGGGCGCTAGGAGTAGAACTCAGTTCCTCCACAAGAGAAACACACGCCCTTAGCCACTGAACCATCTCTCTAGATCCTCATTTTTCATTTTCTGGAGTGTATATCTAAGAGTGGAATTTGGGGAAACATTTTACATCCTGATGGATTGCACGTCTCCCACCTTGGAGACCTAGTTTGTTGGTAGGCATGCTGGAGTTAATTTGGTAACGCTTGCAAAAGGAGCTGTATGGGAGTCGGGGCTGATAAATAGTCTGAAAAATTAATAGGTGGTGGTGGATCAGGAAAGGAAAAAATGGAGATGTTGTGGAAGCAGGGGGAGAGGGGAGGCTAAAGTCGACTTTCCTGGTATTAGGACATTCTCAAGTTCAGAAGCTGCAACTCAGATGTGTTTCGATGTGAAAATTGATATGGATAGCCTTTTCTTTTTTGTTATAGCTCAGTGAGATTTCTTTTAGAAGAGGCTGCACACGTTAAGCCTGGTAAGAGTTTGTGTTTTTTTTGTTTTTTTTTTTCTTGGCTCTTTTTTTCGGAGCTGGGGACCGAACCCAGGGCCTTAGTGCTTCCTAGGCAAGCACTCTACCACTGAGCTAAATCCCCAACCCCGGTAAGAGTATGTTTAAGGTGCTGGAGAACCTGCTCAGCAGGTAAAGAGTTTTGCTATTCACATAGAGGACCTGGGCTTTCCCTGTACCAACATGGCGGCTCAGAACCATCCATAACTTCAGTTCCAGGGGAGCCAACACCCTCTGCTGACCTCTTCAGCCACCTTCATATAAAATCTAAAACAACAAACACAAAATGATTACTTTTGAGATGAAAGAAGCAAAATAAACGGTATCTGTCATGTATGAAATCCTCTCATCTTTCGTGCATGTTTCCAGACTCTCCAACACACAGCCAATGAAAGGCCTCGGATCCTTCACAGACTGTAATCAACACAAGGACACAAAGACGGTAAAGCGTGGAGCAGAGATTAGGACCCATTCGTTTCTCCTTGCTTCCTTCAGCTAAAGATCAGAGGAAAGTCCAGCGGTGATGGTGCGTAACTATAGTCTCAACACTCAGGAAGCTGAGGTAGGAAGACCAAAAGTTCAGACCAGCCTGGGCTACATAGAGAAAACCCCATCTTAAGTACCTATGTAATGCCAAGTATATGCCCTGCCACTCTGTGTTAGGGCACCAGAGGAGCTCATAGCAGTGAGCAAGCCAAAGTCCCTCAAAGGGACTAATTACAAATGAGCATCAAACAAGTAAGCCATGTACCTGTGAGGCTAACGCTAGTGAAGAAGATGATGGGATGGAAAGGTGGGAAGAGAGTACAGCCTGAGATTCAGGACAGGATAACCTCCCTTAGATGATGGTTAGGCTAGGCACTAAGGATAAGAAGAGACCGTTTAAGCAGCTGAAAGGACACATACAAGGACCATGATATGGGGCAGGAGAAAGGAAAGCATGTTGACAGCAAAGAGCCAGGAGGTGATGAGGACAGCAAGGTGAGGACAGAGGGCAGAGTCATAACCAGTCTGACACCCACACCCTGGCCCTTCCTTGCCATCTTGCCTCGCCAGTAAGGTTAATTTTAGTCACAGATGAGTTTGGAGTGTGGGCCCTGCCTGGGCTGGGTGCTGGGAGAGAGACAGCCATGTAAATAAACAGTCACCCCACCAGGTGAGTGGGAGGGCACCAGAGGAGGAGGGGAACAATGGCCTCTGCAACAGTGGCTCAGGAAGGCCTCCACAGGGGTGGGGCTCATCCAAGGATGGATTGGAATTTTCCAGAAAGGCAGGAGGCCCAGCCAAACAATGAAGACCATAGAGTATGGCTGGCTAGATGATGTACTGGGAGCAGCACACCATGATCCAGTGGGAGATTGCCTCCTGGAGCAGGGAATGAAAAAATGCAAGCAGAAGTTTGGACGGGTCATCTATCTAGCCCAGCATCCATTCCCCTCAGGCCCAGAATGCGCAACCATCCATGGTTCGTGGAGTCAATCTAAAGTCACTTGGGAGAGCAGAGCTCCAGCACACAGCGCAGAAGCAGCCTGGTCCTTTGTGAACTAGTCACCTACCGTCTCTGGACTGGATAAAATGGTCACAAGCATACCCACCATCTAAAAGAGGAAACAAAGATACCAACTCTCTAGTGAAGTTGCTGAGTTCCTATGGGGCAGGAGGGATGGCTGCAGCCCTCTTTGGAAATAGAGTCAGCCATGCATATGAGGGGCATTTTCAAAGAAATCCTTTAATTATCATGAACAAAGAGCATCACAGGGGAGATGGCTCCTCTGTTAAGGACTCTTGCTGTTCTTCCAGAGAACATTAATTTGATTCTAGCACCAATGTGGGAGCTGACAACCCCCTGTTACTCCAGTTCCAGGGGATCTGATGCCCTCTTTCTGCCCCTTAGACACTGCATGAGTGTGCACATACATACATGCAGGCAAAACACCCATGTTCATAAAAATAAACGACCTCAAAAAAAAAAGTTTTAAAAAGCATCACAAATTGTCCTTAGGTTGCAAGGGAGGGTGTGAATTTAAAGGCATTTCTTTGCTAAATATTAAATGATTTGTGTATCATCCTTAGACTGAAGGCAGAGCTCAGGGTTGTACATGTACTCAGTATGCATAAGCACCACGAAAGGAAAAAAAATCTACAATAACAAAACAAAGTACACCATCATCATCTTATACCTACTACTTAAAAAAATTTAAAAGTATACAAGGTATTTTTTAAAAAGGAAGAAGGATAGGGCTGGAGAGATGGCCCAGTGGTTAAGAGCACTGACTGCTCTTCCAGAGGACCTGAGTCCAATTTCCCAACAGCCATCTGTAATGGGATCTCATGCCTTCTTCTGGTGTGTCTGAAGACAGATATAGTGTACTTATATATAGTAAATAAATCTTTAAAACTGTAA
Organism: Rattus rattus; assembly: GCF_011064425.1. Classification (NCBI taxonomy): domain Eukaryota; kingdom Metazoa; phylum Chordata; class Mammalia; order Rodentia; family Muridae; genus Rattus; species Rattus rattus. Next base: position 31,027,110 of record NC_046159.1, on the reverse strand, counting down.
GGAAGAAAAAAGAAGTGTCTTAGGCCTCTCTCAGCACCTAGAATGAGTAGCACTGATTATACAGTTGGTCCCTAATGTGCACTTTCTTCTATTAGCGAAATGCAAACAGAACAAGGCTTATTGGATGACTAAACCCTTGGATGACAAAAAAACCTTCCTTTCAAGTTACTTCATTGTTATTGTTATCCAGCATCTACATCTAAAATGGTCCTTCTTTAGCTCTAGTTGACTGCTCCAGTGCAGGGACAAAAGCCAGAGAATCAGAGCCAAAGACATGCTGGTATTGATGTTTGCTGGAAATTGCACAAACAATCAGACTTTCTTCTTCCGGGATAAGAGGTAGAGGTTTTTGAGACAGGGTCCCCTGTGATCCAGGCTGGCCTCCAGCTGGGTATGCCATCAGCTGTGGCCTTGAACGGTAAATCCTTCCTCTACTTCCAGGTTCTGGGATTGAAGGCATGTAACAGCACACTGGTTTTCTTTCTTGTCCTTTGTAAAGATGTATTTGTTTATGTTTTATGTGTACATGTATGTACCTGCACCATGTGAGTCCCTGGTGCTCAAGGAGGCCAGAAAATGGCGTTGGATCCCCTAGAACTAGTTTAATAAGCAGTGTGAACTGCTGTCCAGGTTCTGGGACTGGAACCTGGTCCTCTGCAAGAGTCCTTAAACCCTGAGCCAACTCTTCAGCTCAGCCCTTTTTGTTTGGATTTTGTTTTGTTTTTTACAGATGGGGTAGACTGGTGAAGAACTCCATTCATCCACCTGCTTCAGCTTCCCAAGTGCTTAAGTTACAAGCACACACCACCACACCCAGATTCATACTGCTCTCCATTATCTGGAACCAGCTTGTCATAGGGTCTTACTGCTGTGAGCAGACACCATGACCATGACAAGTCTTATAAGGACAATATTTAATTGGGGCTGGCTTACAGGTTCAAAGTTTCAGTCCATTATCAAGGCAGGAGCATGGCAGCATCCAGGCAGGCGTGATTCAGGCAGAGCTGAGAGTTCTACATCTTCATCTGAAGGCTGCTATGAGGAGACTCACCTCTAGGCAGCTAGGATAGGGGTATTAAAGCCAATGCCCACAGTGACAGACCTACTCCAACAAGGCCATATTTCCTAGTAGTGCCATTCCCTGTGCCAAGGACAGACAAATCATCACTTTCCACTTCCTGGTCCCCATAGGCTTGTTCAAACACACGACTCTACAGGGACCATACCTAACCATAGCATAATAAAAAATACACTTAGTCCAATTTCCAAAGCCTCCATAGTCTATAGCAGTCTCAACAATGTTAAAAGTCCAAAGTTCAAGGTCTCTTCTGAGATTCAATCATTTGTTGGGCAGCTATGGAGGGAAGTCCAAGAATCTAGTAGTTGCTCAATCCCATCAGGCTAGTTGTTTCAGCTGGTCTTCTGTAGAAGTAGGTTCCAACAGATGTGCTGGCACGTAAGGGCAAGCAGGCAAAGAAGAGGCAAATCTTCCTTCTTCCAATGTCCTTAATGTAGGCCTCCAGCAGAAGGTGTGCCCCAAATTACGATGCATACCACCATACCTGGATCTGGAACTTGCATTGTCCCAGATTGACCTTGAACTCAGGGATCTCCTTGCCTCAGTTTCCTGGGATTAAATGTGTATACCACCTTGCCTAGGCCTAAGCTTTTCATGGCCACTATACCTCAAGATCTCCATGTCAAGATCCAGGTCAGAAATTTGTGTCTTCCAGCCTCAAGATCTGGATCACAGGTGTGCCCTCCAGTTCTGAATTGTAGTTCATTCCAGATATAATCAAATTGACTATCAGGAATAGCCACCACCCAAGGATTAAGCCACTATCCAAAGATTATATATGGACTGACCCTGGGCTCCAAATTCATAGGTAGCAATGAATAGCCTAGTAGGGGCACCAGTGGAAGGGGAAGCCCTTGGCCCTGCCAAGGCTGGACCCCCAGTGAATGGGATTGTTGGGGGGAGGGCGGTAATGGGGGAAGGATGGAGAGGGGAACACCCACATAGAAGGGGAAGGGGAGAGGTTAGAGGGATGTTGACCTGGAAACCGGGAAAGGGAATAACATTTGAAATGTAAATAAGAAATACCCAATTTAATAAAGGTGGAGGAAAAAAAAGGAATAGCCACCACACAGGTTATTTTAACAAGCATTTACTGAGCATGAACTTCCTGCTGGAAGCCATAGACTGAACTAGCTGCTGAAGATGCTGAGATGCCCAGCCTTACAGGGACTCACTGTGTCCTGTGAAGGAGGAGGAGGAGGAAGAGGAGGAGGAGGGAGAGGGAGAAGAGGAGGAGGAGGAGGGGGGGGAGGAGGAGGGGGAGGGGGGAGGAGGAAGAAGAAGAAGAAGAAGAAGAAGAAGAAGAAGAAGAAGAAGAAGAAGAAGAAGAAGAAGAAGAAGAAGAAGAAGAAGAAGGAAGAAAGGAAAATGGAGGCCTGTGTAAGTCTGGCTGGATGTTGTCTTTCATTGTCATATGTCTAAAATCCCAGCATTAGAAAAGCAGAGTTGGGAGGTTGGGGATTTAGTTCAGTGGTAGAGCACTTGCCTAGCCTAGCAAGCGCAAGGCCCTGGGTTCGGTCCCCAGCTCCAAAAAAAAAGGGGGGGGCTGCTTGCCCCTCCTTATAGAAAAAAAGAAAAGAAAAAGAAAAGCAGAGTTGGGAAGATCAAGAGTTCAAGGCTGGGGCTGGAGAGATGGCTCAGTGGGTAAGAGCAATGACTGCTCTTCCAGAGGTCCTGAGTTCAATTCCCAGCAACCACATGATGGCTCACAACCATCTGTAATGGGATCTGATGCTACCTCTTCTGGTGTGTCTGAAAATAGCTACAGTGTACTCACATATATACAGTAAATAAATAAAATCTTTAAAAAAAAAAAAAAGAGTTCAAGGCTATCCTGGACAATGTAGTGAGATTCTGGCTAAAAACAAAGAGGGGGAGTAAAGTGAAAATTTCTGGTTGTGTCATGTGATGCAGACTCGTGATGTTTTGCTGAAGCAAGACCTGGGAGAAGACACATGATGTTTGGATAGAGTATAAGTAGGACCCAACAGACTGTAGCAGGTTATGCTTGCCTAGCTGACTGTACAATGCTTTATTCGTCTCAAATCTTCCTTGATCTTTACTTTACTGAAAGAGGCTGAGGCAGGGAACTTGTCCTGCCTTTCTAGCTGGTTCTGCTGACTCATACTAATTCAGTGGAGGCCTGGCTGTTTCTGCTGGATTGTGCTGCCACTGCTGATTTGTGTTTGGTGAAACTCTTTGAACTAGATTGTTGATATCTTGACACGACTGAACTAGACTGCTGGTATCCTGACAAAGGAGATTGGTTTTGTCCCATAGAACTACTTCTAAACAGATTCACATCCCCTTGTCCTATTTAACATCTTTTCTCCCCTACCTTTGGATGGTAGGCTAGAATGGGAGTTGAAGCATTTGAGAACCTGTATTAAAGTAGCTTTTGAAGGGGAGAATGAGGAAGAGGAGGAGAAAGAAGAGGAGGAGAGGAGGAACAAAAGTAATAAAAAAAATTAAGAAAGGAAGAAAGAGGTAGGGAAGGGGGGCACTAGGGGTGTAGCTCAGTTGTACTGTTGGTTTGATTCCCAGAACTTCATAAACCTGGCATGCACTTGCTGTAACATGTACAAGGCCCAAGGTTCAGTCTCCAGCAACACATAACACACACACACACACACACACACACACACACACACACACACACACACACACACAGAGGAACATTGGGTCAATAAGATGTGGATAAAGACTCTCGCTGCCAAGGCTAACAAACTGAGTCTGACCCCAAGGACCTTTATGGTGGAAGGAGGGACCCGCTCACGTTATCCTCTGATCTCCACTAGCACTGCTGCCCCACAACAATAACAACAACAAAGGAAATACAAATATATTCTAAACGAATTCAAAACAAAAGTTGCTCCTGACTGGAAGCCCCAAGGCTATGGGGCAAATGAAGTATGTCACTGGTTTCTGCTCATTCCCTGCTTGTACTTCCTGGGATTCATGTATAATAATAAAAAGCCGTCAAAGCCCAGAGCTGAAAAACTGTTAGGGATCCATCACTGACCCCAAAGTTTGACCGATGGATCAGCTGTCCTGATAGCAGGTTCCCTGTTCTGCCCCCCATTCAGCAAGAGCCCTAAGCCATGTAACCCGGACCACACAGGTCATGATAAATTCCCGAGACCTTGACAAAGACCTAACACCGCAGAGCTGGGGTTTCCTTATCTGTAGAGGGAATGAAATGAGATAAGAAGAGCCCCACCATCGCTCCTCTCTCACCTTTTCAGAAAGCTTGTCTGTACCACAGCCTTTCTCATGTAATACAGATGGAGAAGCTGAATAACTGGATCAACTGGTATAAACCCTTTTATGGCCTTAGATCTGGGTTGCTAACCTGTCTCCTTAAGGGTACCAGCCAGATTGCCACCCGCTGCACATGAGCCTGTCGGTCTCAAAACACTGCTGGCAGCCCAAACTATTAAAAATGATTTCTATTGGTGATCCAAAAAGTGAAAGCTCTTTATTATGTTTTAAGTTGTAAGCCTTTGGGGGTTGGGGATTTAGCTCAGTGGTAGAGCGCTTGCCTAGCAAGCGCAAGGCCCTGGGTTCGGTCCTCAGCTCCGGAAAAAAAATAAAAAATAAAAAATAAATAAATAAATAAAAATAAAGTTGTAAGCCTTTGATTAGTCATGGGAGTGGGTATTTTCCCACGTATGTGTTCCCTGTGCAGGATTTATCTGTTTATGACCTTTGCCCATGAAGTATTGCTGGTTTTATCTTATCAACATGTATGAAATATTTTGCATGACAGTGAGTTAACGTATTTTAATCTGTGTTTGAAGCAAATGTTTATTCTCGTCTTTGGTTTGACTTTTTATCTTTAAGCTGTTTTATGACTTTTCGGGCAGTTAATGCGGCATGAGGACAGTGCTTTTGAAGGGATAGGTGCTGGAAATTTAAACACAACCCTTTCGTAGTTTAAGCATGCTCAAACACTAAGCTAAATCCTCATAGAAACAATTTTATTATTACATGTACTTCTGTGTGTGTGTGTATGTGTGTGTGTGTGTGTGTGTGTGTGTGTCAGTGTGCCTTTGTGCATGCCTCAGCATGCCTGTGGAGGTCAGAGGATGACTTGTGGGACTTGATTCTCTTCTACTTTGTGGGTTCCAGGGACCAAACTTAGATCATAGGCAAGTACTTGCACCCACTGAACCCAAGATCAATTCCCAGCACACACATGGTGACTCATAACCATCTGTAAATTTACTTCCAAAAGATCTAATGCTGTCTTCTGGCCTATGTAGGTATCAGGCTTGCATGTGGTACAGAGACATATAGGTAAAACACTGATGCCCATAAAATAAAAAACTAAAGGGTTGTTATTATTTGTTTTGTTTTTGTTTTAGATAAAGTCTTACCATATTTCCCTGGGTGGCCTGCAACTCTCTATGTATCCCAGGTTGGCTGCAAACTCACAGAAATCCACTTGCTTGTACCTCTGGAGTGTTAAATACATACTTATCCATAATTAAAATATTTTTAGAGCTTTCAGGGACTAAGCCACTACCCAAAGACTATACATGGACTGACCCTGGGCTCCAACCTCATAGGTAGCAATGAATAGCCTAGTAAGGGCACCAGTGGAAGGGGAAGCCCTTGGTCCTGCCAAGACTGAACCCCCAATGAACGTGATTGTTGGGGGGAGGGGGGTAATGGGGGGAGGATGGGGAGGGAAGCCCATATAGAAGGGGAGGGGGAGGGGTTAGGGGGATGTTGGCCCAGAAACCGGGAAGGGGAATAATAATCGAAATGTAAATAAGAAATACTCAAGTTAATAAAGATAAAAAAATGAAAAAAATATTTTTGAAGTCAACTTTCAAGATACCTTAAATACGCTCAAAAGCCAAATGATTTTTAAAACGTGCAGCATACATAGCAAAGAGATACCATTTGGTGTGGGGGCTGGAAAGATGGCTCATTGATTATGAACACTCGATGCTCCTGCAGAAGACTCGGGTTCAACTCCTAGCTCTCACATGGTGGCTCACAACCATCCATGACTTCAGTCTCAGGGGATCCAACACCCTCTTCGGACTTCCTCAGGTACAAGATATGCCCATGATGCACAGACATACATGCAGATAAAACACAAGTGCCCATAAAATAAATAAATAAGGTTTTTCTAGCCTGAAGCTCATCCATCCATTCCACTCGGGATGTACTGAACCCTGCAGTTTGCTCAACTCAACTGTATAGTTGTGGTAGGACTGTGTTCCAGCTCTCCTCAAAATAAAAACAAAATTTCCAGGACCAGGAGTGGTGGTATGTGCCTTTCCTCCAGAGGAGAGGTAGGCTGATTGAATTTTAGCTCAGCCAGGGTTATATGGTGAGACACTGAAAAAAACAAAAAAACAAACAAACAAAAAACAAAAAACAAAAAACAACAAAAACACACATGGAGATAAACAAGAGCAGCAGCAATTCAATTCTTTATGAAGGATTTATTTCTTCAACAGAAGAGCTCCAAATATCAGTCAGAAACTAGAACCTACTAGAAAAAAAAAATAGTAAAAAGAGGAAGGACTGAGAATGTACCTTACTGGAAGAGAGCTTGCTTACCTGACATCTTGAACCTGAGTTCAACACCCAGTGATATAGGGTGACAGGAGCCATCTAGGAGAGACCAAGGCTAGCAGGTGACCTTCCTGAAGGTGGCCTACTTTTTTTGCATGACCTAAGATGGGTGAGCTCTGAGAGACAAGGTCTCAAGAGACTTCACCTCAGAATTGCTTCTTGCAGCTGGTATGCCTCTCCTGTCACTATTCCCTAGTCTAAGGATTCCTAGGCGTTAGCCCATTTTATCAAGCAAATTTCCTGCAGAACAACATAAAGATGAACTTTCATGAATTAATACCATTTAGAGGAATTAATTTGTTTTTACAGAATTCTTGATTTAATTCAAATAATCTTTAAAAAAGGTTTTAAGATATGGTTTTAGTTGTTTTGCTAGAAAGATGTAACAAAGTCAGAATGAAGAATAGAATGTACCCACTCCTCATAATAGTAAGTAAAGGCTGCATAATAATAGATAGAATGAGCTTTCATAATTACACTAAAAAGAGAAAGAGGCTTGGGATAAATCTGTGTTCAAGAAAAATCATTCAGGTCCAAGGATGAAGCTACAGGTGTGCACTATGATAAGGCAAGGCCGTGTGAAAACTGTTGCTTTGAACTTATAATGAGCTTACAGAATGAAATACTGCATTGAACTTGTTACTGATATTCTTCTGTAACTCCCCTTTTAATATTTTATCTATGAGGTAATTTTTTCTCACATAGAGAACTTTTTAAGCTATAAAAGGGCAGAAAGTAATAATAATAATAATAATAATAATAATAATAATAATAATAATAATAATGTGGTACAGCCATTCTCCACTTCACCTGGTGTATGTGTTATCTGTGTGAGTGACTTCCTTTCTTTCCTTTTTCTCTCTGGTTCAAAAAGAGTTTACTAGCTCCAAGCTTCTCACCTGGCCAGTGAGAGAAAGGACTAGCAATAAATCCTTTTACTTATCCCCCTCCTGCTAAACAGCATGTGTTAACTTCCAGATATTAGTGCTTATTTAACCACAAGCAATGAGAGAGATACAGTTGCTTCCCTAGCACTTTTTTAAGCATAAAACGTTAAGTTTTAGAGCTTATTGAAGCACAGAACAGTAAGAAAGAGTTAAGTCTCCAGGGTTGAATAAAACACAGAGAATTATAAATTAAAAATAAAGCACGGAGATTTATAAAATAAAAATAAAGCAACAGAGAGTTAAAGAAGAAAGATGCCAGTGGTTTCCAGCCACAGAATAAGCAAGGGAGTGTTAGGTTCCCAGAAGCCATCGGTTTCTAATACCCAGTCCAGTCAGAGAGAGTTAAAAGGCTGGAGATCATCAGTCTTTTGGCCTTTGTCCAACTCTGTGTTCCACCTCAGCTCGTTCCCCTGAGGCTGGGCAGGACCCTGGCAGTGAGGGATGAAGAGGTCATAGAGGGAGCATAAAATATCAAACACGAAAAGATCAGCAGCATCATTATAGGAGAAAACACATCATGAGACCCTGAAGCCACCCCACACACACACACCCTCCACCTCACCCCCACTTCCAAGTCAACATCAATTAAACATTCGTGTTTGGTGCTGGAGATGGAAACCAGGACCTGGAGATCTGGGCAAGCGCTTTCCTCCTGACCCCCATGTCCATCTTTTTAAAGTATTCTTCTTTGTTGCTTCTTCTTCTTTTTTTTTTTTTTTTTTTCCGGAGCTGGGGACCGAACCCAGGGCCTTGCGCTTTCTAGGCAAGCGCTCTAACCACTGAGCTAAATCCCCAACCCCTGTTGCTGCTTCTTTATTCATTTCTTTTTACGCCTGTGTTTGCCTGTATGTGTAACACATGTGTGTGGTACCCAAGGAGGCCAGAAGAGGGCATCTGTCTCCCTGTTACTGCCAGGTGTGTAGGAACTCAAACCCAGGTCCTCTGCAAGAGCAGTCAATGCTCTTAACCACCAAGCTATCGGCCATCTCTCCAGCCCCATTGTTTTTTTTTTTTTTTGTTTTGTTTTTTTTTTATTGTATATAAGTACACTGTAGCTGTCTTCAGACACACCAGAAGTGGGCATCTGATCTCATTACAGATGGTTCTGAGCCACCATGTGGTTGCTGGGAATTGAACTCAGGACCTCTGGAAGAGCGGTCAGTGCTCTTAACCACTGAGCTATCTCTCCACCCCCTCCCCTCATTGTTTTTAATTTGCCTGTTTTTATACTGGGTCTCAAGCAGCTCAGGCTGCCCTTGAACTCGTGAGGTAGCTGAGGATGACCTTAAACTCCTTCTAATCGCTCTGCCTCCACCTCTCCAGTGCTAAGTTAACAGGCTTGCACCACACCTAGCCAGGTGTGCACTGTGGCCTGGGAAAGGCAGAGGGTTAAAGCCAAAGAGGCTAGCTGACCTTTTAAGATTCTTTGTGGTACCAGAGTGTTGCAACTGTCCTGACTGTGTTTGTTCTCTCATTGTGGAAGGGTCAAGAAACCAGCTATAATTAAGAAAGAACCAATAGCTTGTGGTTAGCCACGTGTGACTGTGGCTTTGAGACCTGGATCTGTCACCTGCTGCCTGTGTGACACTGGGTAAAGTGTTAACCTGTTGTTCCTTTCTGTTTGTATGAGTCAGGGTCCCTTGTAGCCCAGGTTGGCTTCGAATGCCCTATGTACCTAAGGATGACCTTGAATTCCTGATCCTCCTATCCTCACCTCCCAAGGACTGGGACTACAGTCTTAGGCCACAAAACCAAATTTTTTGTGGTTCTCTGAGCCTCAGTTGTCCCTGTCTGTGAGAGAAGGGTCACACAGTGTCTGTTTCATTGGGTTGCTATGGCAAAAGCCTTGTTCGTGTAAGGAAAGTATTTAGAACAATGCCTGGCACATAATACCACACGGTTCTGCTGCTGCTGCTGCTGCTGTTGTTGTTGTTGTTGTTGTTGTTGTTGTTACTGAAAGGTGACCCTAAAAGACTGGTTAGAAAGAGAACACAGCAAACCAGACATGGTGGCCACCCTGTATGATTCAGAATCTTTAAAATGTGCCATCTGCATCAATCCTCCAACTTTCTTCTAAGCGTGGCATTATTATCTCCATTTTACTAAAAGAGAAAAGCAAAAGGTGGAGAGGTGTAGTTACCTGTCTAACATCATACTGTCCTGGAGGCCCAGGGCCAAGACCGAAACCCAGGTCTGGGCAGGTTCTTTCCACATCTGCACGAAGCCATCTAACAATGATGATCCTTTCTCGGCCTCCAGGAGCACCTCTTGTCCACGGAGACTGGAAAAACCCAGCCCAGTACCAGATGCTGGGCTATCTGCCAGACTGCTACGCAGCTATGTGATCAGCTGATTTATAGGGGAGTCGGGGAACATTCCCACACCCCAGTCCCACCCCAAGGCTGGATTCCTCAGGCCAGAGTGAAGTCTTCACCCCTAAGAACTTGACTGGTCAAGGAACAGGGCACACATGGATGCTCAGGCCTGGCCAGAGGCTGGGCTCCTTGGCCTCCGCTTGAGGCTCAGGTCTGAGGCCCCTCAGTCCACCCACAAACTGTGCGGTGACCTGTTTCTAAATAGATCTCATTTGGGCCGTGACTTTGAACAAGTGCCAACAGGCACTAACCAAAAATAGACAGCTTACTGCACTGTTATTTTCATGACTTAAAAAAAAAAAAAAAAACTTGCAGAACACAGCAAGTATTTTTATCCTGGGCCTTGCCTAGAATAGCGACGCTTATTTACTGGGAGGGCGGAGACTGCGGTTGGTTTCAGGCTGGGTCTGTGGGGCCCTGCGGATGAGCACAGGAGGATCCTCTGCCTCCTAGGGGCAGGTCACAAGGTTGCGACTCCTTTCGCCTTTTCTCACAAATGAATAGTGACCCTGGTCGTCCTATGTCCCACATTTTGGGAGGTCCTGGACCCTCTGTCCTTATCCGAAGCTTCCGTGCTGGGCACCTCAGCCAGATCACTGCTTTTCTGTTTGGTTGGGTTTTTTTTTCTCTCTCTCTTGTTACTTGAGACGGAGTTTCATGAAGCTGGCCTGAAACTGCTGATTCTCCTGCCTCCTTCTTCCACCAGAACTGAGAATACAGTATCCACTACTACCACTCCTACGAGGTGGCAACCCTCCCCCCCCCCCGGCCCCTTCCGACCCCCCCCCCCCCCAGTGCTGGACTCACAAGCACGGACCAACATAGCCATAGCTGGCTTACACGTTTTTTTTGGGTTTTGGCTTTTGGTTTTGGTTTTGGTTTGTTTTAACTACCAGAAAAATAAATATTTGTTTATTTTGATAAAAAAAATTAAGTAAGAAAAAGCTTACATTTACCCAAAGTAAGCCATGTGTTGCTTACTTTTGGAGCCAGGCTGCCCGAGTGTAAACCCCGGCACTGCTACTTCTCATCTTTGTCCCTGAGTCATGTGTTAGTGACTCCATGCCTCCCTCCCTCACCCAAGGAAGGACTAGAGGCTAACAATAGCTTCGACCTCACAAGGCAGGCATGAGGCCTCATGTGCAGAGTGCTGGAAGCAGTCTGGGACATGCAGCATGAGTTCTTTAAAAAAAAAAAAAACAAAAAAAAAAAAAAAAAACCCTGCCCTCCCTGAACCCTCAGACCAGGGAAGGCTGAGAGGTACAGGTAGGGCACCCAGCTAGCCTTTAAAGTGCTGGGAGGGGAGGTCAGTGCTGTGAAGCCTTTAAAGGTTTTGCCATGGCTCAGATTGAGGGAGAAGACTAAGGAGGGAAGGAGAGGGGAAGAGCTCTTGGGCTTCAGCTGCACACTCGTGTGCCACCTGTTCAATTCTCCCAATTCCAGGAACTGACCGCCACTAGCGGACCCTCAGGGCTGTCCAGGTGCTTGCCCTTGGGAGAGGTGGTGCTAGCCAGTCTGGTGGGGATTTGTTTCTTCATTTTACAGATGAGGACTCTGGGGCTCAAAGATGAAGAATGATTTCCCCAACATCACATAGTCTCATTGTCCTTCATTAGGAGTGCAGAGTCAAACCAGGGAACTAAACCCAGGACCTTGAAAATGCTAGGCAAAGGGCTCTACCCCTGAGGTACACTAAGAGCATTCCCTAGTGTGGTTTTAGTGTAAATTAGGGTTGGTATGCTGTGGTCTCACTCTAAGTGATTTGTTTGTCTATCTATCTATCTATCTATCTATCTATCTATCTATCTATCTATCTATCTATCTATTTACACTGAGTACTCCATCCATGCCTAGGAAGGTAAAGAATTGGTTGTCAAGAGATTGTCAGGGGAAGGAGAGAGGGGAATGGGAAGGGGGAGGAAAGGGGATAACATTTGAAATATAAATACATAAAATATCCAATAAAAAACTTGAAAAAAAAAAGAAACTGAATTTCAAAAAGAAGAAAAAGATCCCATCCCCCACCCCATCCCCCAAAACAGAGGTTGTCAGATCTCTGCGATTTTGAAGCCAACCAGCTCTATGTAATGAATTCCAGGCCAACCAGGTTTATATAGTGAGTTCCTATCTTAAAAAAAGAAGGGGAGGAGAAGGAAGAGGAGGAGGAGGAGGAGGAGGAGGAGGAGGAGGAGGAGGAGGAGGAGGAGGAGGAGGAGGAGGAGGAGGAGGAGGAAGAAGGAGAGGGGAGGAGGGAGGAGAGAACTATGAATAGAGGAAAACTGTGGGCATCATATGGGGGTAAATGAATATTCCAAAACCAGTGAAATCTAGAAGCCTCCAAACACCCACTGCCAGGTGAGCATAGAGAGAAATAAATACAGACTATAGAGAGGCAAGCTGGTAGTCTCCAAGAAGAGGGAGCACAGAAGTGCAGCTTCTGGCATTCGGATGCTGGTTAGCCTGAGTGTGCACACATTCAGAGAAACACTCCAAACCATGCCTCTTTAGACTTTAGGACCAAATGCAAGGGAACTTCCCTGACTGGACTGAAGACAGATCTCCAAGAGTACAGGTGTCACACCCCTTCTGGTAATCCCACCCACCAAGGAGGATGAACTCACCCCAGGGATAGGCACTTTAGCCCAGATTGTCAATAGCAGGTACAAATTCAGATCTTGTCTCAAAAACAAAAGCCAAACAAACAAAACAGGAAGATTTGGGGGGCTAGAATGATATTTCAGTGGTTAAGAGAGCCTACTGCTCTGCTAGAGGACCTGAGTTCAGTTCCCAGCACCCACGTGGGGCAGCTTACAATTCTCTGTAACTCTAGTTCCAGGGACTCCGGGGTTACTGCACTCAGGAGTGCAGACTCATACATAGATACACATACATCACATACATACACATTTGGTAAAAACAAAATAAATATTTTTTAAAGTAATACCCTGCTATAAATTTTCCTTAGGTTCAGTTAATCAAACCACCATTTCCTGTTTTGTTTTTGTCCAGAGCCTGCGCTTGCCCTTTATCTCAAGCTTTATCTTTATGTCTCTTGTTCCAAGGCAAAGGAAAAACATTTCCCTGTGTGCTTGTGTACAAGCTCACTGATGCCCCCGTGACCTCCTGCATTGCAAAGTTTTGGGAAGATATTTCTAAAGAGAACATCTTGAGTTAATTGAAGTGTGTTGTGAAACGGTTGCTGTGGTTCCCTAAATAGCAAGTGTTAGCCAGGAACAATAAATTTGTGTTCCTACAAAAAAAAAAAAATTGCCAGTACTGAGAGAAAGTAAATGTCAAGTTCCCACTGTGGGGCTCAACACAGCACATAGGTAAATGACTTTAAACAAGGAAGAAAAGGGGTTGGCACCTCCTCAGGAGAGAATTGGAGGACGGGCCACACCTAGGCCGGAGCATTTGCAAAACTTGACCTCGATCTTCCTACCTACTTCAAGAATCCACCAAGAAAGAATGCATGGGAAAGCCAAAGGGAGGGGCCCCGTGCCCCATTGTCTCAGCTGAGCGCAGGATTCCAGATGTCTCCACCAAAGTCTCAGCTATGAGTATGAATCGAGTTGGGCACTCTGGGCCAGTTAAGACACATGCATCTGTCCCCACCAGGACGGCCTGGAACTGAGCCCAGGCTATCCGTGGACACCTCATTGATCATCATCTCGAACACTGAAGCTTGCTGCATGCTCCCTAAGTGCCCATGTACCAGAGCCCGGCTCAGAAAGTGATGTTTAAGTGTGGCTTTATCTGAGGGAGGGACTCCTGTGTGGCGCCATCCATCTGGATAACTGCAGTCCAACCACCACAAGAGAGAAGAATTAAAGAATTTCTTTTTATTCCTTGTTACCAAATAAATCATTTCTCTCTTTTTTAAAAAAAAAGTGTGGCTTTTATTTTTTAAAGATTTATTTATTTATTACTTATAATTACACTGTCACTGTCTTCAGACACACCAGAAGAGGGCATCATATCCCATTACAGATGGTTGTGAGCCACCACGTGGATGCTGGGAATTGAACTCAGGATCTCTGGAAGAGTAGTCGGTGCTCTTAACCACTGAGCCATCGCTCTGGCCCCCTTATTTTATTTTTTAATGAGACAAGGTTTGCTATGGAGCTCTGCTTAGCTTTGATGACAATCCTCCTGCCTTAGCATCTTAACTCCTGGGATCACAGAGGTGATCTGTAACTCCAGTCTAAGTGTAGGCTATTGGAGTTGATCTTAGTGCCACACATAAGAAACACACAGATGTTTTTCTGTTCGGTTTTTTTTTTTTTTTTTTTTTTTTTTCCGGAGCTGAGGACCAAACCCAGGGCCTTGAGCTTGCTACCACTGAGCTAAATCCCCAACCCCATGTTTTTTCTTTTTTTTTTTTTCTTTTCTTTTTTTGAGCTGGGGACCCCAACCCAGGGCCTTGCGCTCCATGTTTTTCTAAATGTATGAACTCGAGAGGGATCTTAAAAAAAAAAAAAAAAAAAACTTTTTCTATGTTTACACTTTTATCTTCTTCTATCTAATTTTAGTAAATATTTTTTACTTTAAAATTGTTTTAAGATTTATTCTATTTTCTGTGTAAGAGTGTTTTGTTTACATGTATGTATAGGCAACATATTTGTGTTGGGGTCCAGGAATCGCCTCCATAAACCTCATGAGCACCAATCTCAGCCATTGTTTTGTTTTTTAGGGGGTGGTTGTTTTTTGTGTTTTTTTATAAGATTTATTTATTTATTTATTTATTTATTTATTTATAGATTTATTTATCTGTATATACACCCGTGTGCCAGAAGAGGGCATCAGATCTCATTACAGATGGTTGTGAGCCACCATGTAGTTGCTGGGATTTGAACTCAGGACTCTGGAACAGCAGTCAGTGCTCTTAACCACTGAGCCATCTCTCCAGCTTCCTACAGTGTTTTTAATCAAGTCCCAAATCCACTAACATCTGTGCCAAGTTATTTCACCAATCAGGATTTAGGGATAGGAGATTTCCTTAGGGACATGGCTTTGTTGTACATTTATCCTGCTCCCATTGGCTGGGGTATTCAACGGTGGCAGGGGACTTGCCTTGTCTAACTTTCATGTCTTAATTTATCTACCAGGATGGGACTTGCCTTGTCTAACATACATGTCTTAACTTGCCAACCAGGATGTCTCTTTCTGCCCAGTAGGATGTCAGCTCCCAGGAAGGTCTTGGGAACTTAGACATTACTTGACCACTACTCAAAATGGAAGCCTTATTCCAATGGCTTCTTATATTGGTGCAGGTGTTTCTTTTAGATTGGGGCCCAACCCAGGGGCAGCTTATACCATAAAAGCCGCAGATAGTGCTGTTGGCTGGTTGGTTCGGGTCCAAGCTCATTGTGGGTAACTATACAAAGCAGTTCTGCTGACTTCTATCAGGATTGGTTTCCAAGGACACAGAACATAACAGAATACATAATAAATCTTGGCATTAGGAAGTTTCCTCGTGGCAGAAGAAATATATGAGACGGTTTCCTTATCATGGCAGGCTAGCCAGGTAACTGTTACCTAGGCCTTAACATTCCATCTACGCCCTAATATTTTACCTAGGTCCTAACATTGTGTCTAGGCCTGATCTACTTCCTAACAGTTGGTGTGCTCGAGGACGTAAGAGTAGCAAGTGAACTGGGGCCATCTACCAGCCCCTATAATTTCTCCCCGTGTCTAGTTTAGGTTTTTCTGAGACAGGGTTTGTCATAGCACTAGTTGTTCTAGAACTAGCTCTTTAGACCAGGCTGGCCTTCAACACACTAAGATCCACCTGCCTGTGTCTTTTTTTTTTTTTTTTAAAGATTTATTTATTTTATGTATGTGAGTACACTGTAGCTGTCTTCAGACATACCAGAAGAGGGCATCGGATCCCATTACAGATGGTTGTGAGCCACCATGTGGTTGCTGGGAATTGAACTCAGGACCTCTGGAAGAGAAGTCAGTGCTCTTAACAGCCGAGTCATCTCTCTGGCCCTAAAGAGGAAAGAGGGCCAGAGCTTGAGTCAACATGCCTAGAGTTAAACATACGGCATTCCAGAATCACTGTGGACACGTGAAGATTCCACCCCCATGCCCTCTTATTTGTTTATCTATTTTATTTTATTTGTATGTATATGTGCAGGTGTGCACAGCCCACAGACGGTTGATGGAGCTCACTTGGTAGAGTGCTTGCGTACCATGTATGAAGCCCTGGTTCAATTCCCACCACTACATAAATCATTTAAAAAAAAAAAACCAAAAAACAAAAAAGCAAAAGAGTCTGACACATGCCAGGCAGCATTCTAGCCCTGGTCCATACCCCAGATGCCTTGCCATTTTGAATGTCAGCAGACATCATGATCAAAATGTACTGGTATTGTTAGCATCTGTGGCTCAGATCTAAACAAGCACATCGGTCCATCGGACAACCCACCTTTTAGCATCCTCAACTCAGGTCAAAGAGGTTGGTGGCTTCTACACAGAAAAAAATGTCAGGACTAACCAGTTTGTAAAGCAGCGATGGGTTAAATGCAGGGTACTGTAGAGATGGCTCAGTAGGGAAAGACACTTGCTGCTAAGCCTGACAACCTGAGTTCAAACTACATGGTGGAAGGAGAGAAAGGACTCCTGGGAGTTGGCCTCTGACCTCCTTTACACATATGCACATATGCACACCATAGATAAGTATAATAAAAATACTTAACATAGTCTCAAGCATAAGACTTAAGAGAAGGTGGTGTGAGGCTAGAGAGGTAGCTCGGTGGTGAGGAACGTTGACTGCTCTTCCAGAGGAACCAGGTTCAGTTTTTAGCACCCACGCGGCAGCTCCAACCTGACTAACTTCAGCTCCAGGGGATCCTACACCCTCATGCAGACATGGATGTGGACTTCGTAAAGAAGAGTCACTGAAGAGACTTACCCAACATGGATGCCGCCTCAAAAGGGAGGGTAGCTGTTCATATAGGAATTTCATGGGCTTACAGTTACTGTATTTAAAGGGGGTTGTTCAAAAACCTAAATTAGGAACCAGACTTTGCAGTGCACAGCTTTAAATCCCAGGACTTGGGAAGCAGAGGCAGGTGGAACCAAGGCGAGTTCCAGGCCAGCCAAAGAGAGAGAGACCCTTGCCCCAAACAAGCAAAACAAAGAAAGGTTAATGAAGTTCTCTGTGGTTCCAGAGGGGAAGGTCCCAGCTGATAAGGTAAAGTTCCAAGAACATAGGAATGTCACCTATCTTTACTGCAAACACCGTTGGGTTTTGTTTGAGATTCTCAGGCCCTGAGCAGAAAGGAATGAGCCCCACCCACGGTTATATATATTCAAGCATTAAGCCCGGATCACTGTTGCTTTATGTAAAACGTGCCAAGAGAATATTCTCTGTGGGTGAACAGCATTTACAACAAACACTGATAGTGCTGGAGCCCTTGCTTCTCTGCAGGAGGTAGGCTCTCCTTAGACTCTGGAGTGAGGAGATCTTTTCCCTTTCAAAGTCCCCATAACTTTCCTGACCTCTGGGGACCTCAGATATGTGGGGCCTGAGAACTTATCCCTTTGACTTGTAACAGCTTGTAAGCCGTTCACCCCAAGACCTCATCAACGCTTAATGAGACACAACTTTAACCCTAGACCTAAGGTGGACTCAGCTGAGATTTTGAGGGCCGTGGAAGGTGGGAAAATAGTTGGTTCTGTACGTGAGAGAGACAGACCTTGGAAGGCTGGAAGAGGGCACCATTTCTCACCCGGAGCTGGAGTTACAGGTGGTTTGTCTGCTACCTGGAAGGGTGCTGGGAACTGAATTTGGGTCTTTTGGGAGAGCAGTAAGTGTTTGTAACCTCTGAGCCACCAAAGCAAACTATGGTGACTGGTGTCCAAAGATGACACAGTGAGTTGGCCTCTAGGCGCTCATATTACCAAAGCAAACTATGGTGACCGGTGTCCAAAGATGACACAGTGAGTTGGCCTCTAGGCGCTCATATCTCGTGATAGTTTTCTCCCATGTGGGACCTAGGATGGTCCTACAGCTGCTTTAGCCAATGGAAGGAGCTGCTGGGCCAGCTCTGGGTTGGTAGTGAAGAGAGCCTAGCAGAGTCAGCTGAGGGAACCCTGAGCCACCTTGTACCAAGAAAGACAGCATAGAAAGGCTTGGGGGGAAGGAGAGAAGGCTGAAGCTGTTAGACAAAGCCCAGCAGAGTCGACATCCCAGCAACTCTGAGCTGCCAACCACGTGGATGTCACCATTCGGATGGATGTCACCACAGATGGATGTCAGGCTTGACAGTTGCAGAGCACAGCTGGCTCCAGTCAACCTACAGAGCCCAGAGAAACAAGAAAATGAAGGTGTTTACTGTTGTCATTCTGTCCCTTTGAGATAGGGTCTCCTGAGCCAGGCTGGCCTTGAACTCCTCATCCTCTAGCCCCCATATCCTAAGTGCTGGAATTATAGGCAACTGTGCAACAGCAGGTAGTTCAAATACTTTTTAAAATATTATTGTTGTCATTGATTCACATTTTATTTGTTTATTTGTATGGGGGTAGGGGCTGGATCACTGCATGCATGTGGAGGTCCTATGACAACTTATAGGGGTCAGCTCTCTTTCTTGGAAGTTGGTTCTTTTCTACCACATGAGTTCCTGGGTTGGCAGGCAGGAGGACAGACAGAGAGAAAGTCGGCCAGGCTTGGTAGCAAACCTCCTTAGCCACTGATCCATCGTCTGGCCCAAATGATTGATGATTGGTTTAGTTTTGTTTTTGAGACAGGGTCTCACTCTGTTGCCCTGGATGACCAGGAACCCTGCTCCAGTTGGTAATTCTCTCTCTCTCTCTCTCTCTCTCTCTCTCTCTCTCTCTCTCTCTCTCTCTCTCTCTCCCCTTCTCTTTATTTTTTTTTAGGTTTATTTTTTAAAGATTTATTCATTTATTCTATATAAGTACACTGTCACTGTCTTCAGACACCAGAAGAGGGCATCAGATCCCATTACAGATGGTTGTGAGCCACCATGTGGTTGCTGGGATTTGAACTCAGGACCTCTGGAAGAGCGGTCAGTGCTCTTAACCACTGAGCCATCTCTCCAGCCCTTTCTCATTTTTTTTTAGATCTATTTGTATTTTATCTTATGTGTGTGTGTGTTTTGTTTGTTTGTTTGTTTTGCCTGTGTGTATGTCTGTGTGCCATGCACATGCATGGTGCCCATGAAAGTCAGAAGAGGACATTGGCTCCCCTGGAACTGGAGTCACACAGGTTATGAACCAATCTGTAGGTGCTGGGAATTGAACTTGGGTCCTCTATAAGACCAGCCAAAGTACCCTTAATCACAGGATCCATCTCTTTAGCTCCAACACGGTAATTTTAAGCCATTAAATGACGGGATGTTGGATATGTGGTGACAGATCATTGCAGCTCCACTGGCCAGATTTATTCAGAGCGTCAAGAACAAGGATACCCACTGAGGGTGTCCTGCAGTCAGCGTGAGGCCAGTGTGGGCCACGGAGCAAAACTGCCTGAACAAAGCAGCAAGACCATAATAACTTCAGCTAAGGGCAAGGGTGAGATTTCCCAGGATCACTGAAAGGAGAGTCAAGGACTGGGGGCCGAGGACTCCTAGTGTCTAAGGCTCAGTTCCACAAAGCATACAAAAAGCCATCAGGAGGTGGGGCTATCCTGCCATGCAGGAAGAAGCAAGACAGAGGATGCAGGAAATGTGATCAACCAAATCTTTCCCCAAAGCTCAGAAGTCCAGTCACAGGAGGACTGTGGACATTTATAGAGGTGTGTGGTGTGGCCTCTGAGAATCCAGTTCAGTTTCCTTTCTGTCTGTCTTTCTCTTTTAAATATTTTAAAAAATATTTTTAAAACGTGTGGCTGGGGGGTTGGCAGGCAGGAGGACAGACAGACAGAGAGAAAGTCGGCCACCTGTGTATAGGTGCCCTGGGGGTCCAGGGAGTCGTCATACTCCCCGAAGGTGGGGTTATAGGCATTTGTGAGTTGCCTGAAGCAGGTGCTGGGAACTGAACTATGGTCACCCGTAAGCAAGTATCCTTAACCACTGAGCCATCTTCCCAGTCTCTTCTTATTTGTTTTCCATGTATTTTAAATGTAAGGGGGTTTGGTTGTTTTGGGGATGGGTTGTTCATTTGCTTGCTTTTCTTTTGTTTTTAGTTAGCTTGGTGGTGTGTTAATCCTTATACTCTGGAGGAAGAGACAAGACAGATTTCTGTGAGTTTGAGACCAACTTGGTCTACATAGCATATTCCAAGCCAGCCAAGGCTACAGGGTGACAGACTCAATCTCAAATAAATAAATAAATGTAAATTTTAACAAATGATTTATTTATTTTTATTTTCTCTGCATGAGTATTTTGTCTGTCTGTCTGTCTGTCTGTCTGTGCACCATGTGTGTGCCTGGGGCCAGCAGAGGCCACGAGAGGATGCCAGAGCTCATGGATTTTGTTTCACCTGGTTGTGTCTGTGCTGGGGATCAAACACAAGTGCAACCAGTGCTCTTCCCCACTGAGCCAACTCTCCGGCCTGTATTTATTGATTTTTTTTAATGTGCGTGTGTGTGTGTGTGTGTGTGTGTGTGTGTGTGTGTGTGTGTGTGTGTGTGTGTGTATACATATGCGCATGCTCACTTGCACATGCAAATATGTGTGCAGTGCCCACTGAGGTCAGAAGAGAGAGTCAGATCTGACTCTGTAGCTGCAGGTGCCTGTAAGCCACCCAGTGTGGGTACTGGGAACCAAACTCAGGTCCTCGAAAGAGCGCTATGGTCTCCTAACCTCTCAACATCTCTCCAGCCTCGTATTTAGCATGGGATCAGCCCTTCACACATCCTCCTTCCCGGCAGCAGGAAACAAGAGGGTCTATGTAATGGGGACCCCAAGAGTGCTAGGAATGTTTCCAAAGAGAGAGTCTGAAAACACAACATTCAACTCATTACTCACTCTGGAAATGTAAGTTAAAACTACCATAGGCTGCATACCAGGCTGGCTATGCAGGGCTGTGGGTTCAATCCCCAGTAGGAAATTGAAAACCAGAACAAACAAACAATTACACCCCCTGCACTGACTCAAAGTGAGAAAGCAATCTTGGCATTTGTTAAGGGTGCTGAGCAAGTGGGACTCTGTCCCATTGCAGTAGGACAGCAGCATGGTACCATGCTGTGGGGAACAGTCAGGCGTGGATCAGTCTGGTTGAAGGTGCATACAGGGCTAGCCAAGTCCCCAGGAAAGCAGGCTCTGAACAGGAGGTTGACCCGTGGGACATGGTTTCGTTACTTTCCTGTGGCTTTGATGAAGCACCATGACCAAACCAACTTCTAGAAGGAAAGGTTTGTCTGTCTTATGGTTACAGAGGGATGAGTCCATTCTGGCAGGGAGACACAAGCTGGAAGATGACATCTTGAACCACAACCATGAAGCAGAGAGAGTTAACTAAAAAAGGTTTGAAACCTTAAAGCACACTCGCAAGTGACAGCCTTCCTTCGGCAAGGTCAGACCTTCTAAACCTACCCAAACAGCAGCACCAACTGGGGGTCTGGGAGGGACATTTCTCATTCAAGCCACCACAGGAGAACTCTGAGGAACACAGGCGAGGGGTGGAGGAGGTGAAGTTTCACATAGGAAGATGAAGACCTCTGAGTTATAACAGAATTCTGCTGTGGAGATGGCCCGGAGGGTGTGTATTAGTCACTGCTGTGACCTGACAGGAAGCAAGCTAAGACACATTTATTATGCCTATGTTTGAGAAGACACAGTCTATCCTGTCAGGGAACGCAAAGATGCAGGCAGCTGTACAGTGGTGGGAGCATGGGGGGGGGTAAGGGAGAGTGACCTGCTTGCCCAGAGTTCAGGACTGACTGTGATCAACTCCTTTTTACTTCCTCATTCACTCTGGACCCCTAACCGTGTCACGCTGCTGCCCACATTTGGGGGCAGATCTTCTCCACTCAGTTATTCCACCCTACAAAGACTCTCAAAGATGTACCCCAAATTGTACCTCACTACAGATGGTTATGAGCCACCATGTGGTTGCTGGGATTTGAACTCAGGATCTCTGGAAGATCAGTCAATGCTCTTAACCACTGAGCCATCTCTCTAGCCCGGCCTAGGCATTTCTTAGTTCAGCAAAGTTCACAATCGTAACTGTCTGTCTCAAGGACCCATCACTTTGTACTTCTGTGTTGGCCCATCATTGGCTAGGGCATGCCCTAGGGAAGCTAGAACCTCTTCCATTAGGTGATAGAAAGTGAATACCTGGTCCTGTTGAGATGCAGGCAACAGAACACAGTGTCTATTCCAATCAAGCCTCATGCAAGGTAACTATGACCTATCTTCACAAAACAATTTAACCCCATCCTTGTGTGTGTGTGTGTGTGTGTGTGTGTGTGTGTGTGTGTGCGTGTGTGTGTGTGTGTGTGTGTGTGTGTGTGTGTGTGTGTGTGTGTGTTGCAAGGTCTCATGTACTCTAGGCAAATGGTCTACAATTGTCCACACTCTTAGCCTTAGACTTCTCCCTTTT